>NC_053391.1:526984686-527022303 GCF_905171765.1 Bufo bufo | reverse complement strand
GGGGCAGCGCTCGGCTGGCCATGATTTGACCGCGGGCAGGCACGTTGCGGGGATGCCGTGGCCGGCTGGCCGGGCGGCGCAGGCTTGTTATGCGGGTGGGCGTTCCGGGAGCAGCCGCGTGTGCCGGTTGCTAGGCACGCTGCGGCTTCGCCCCTGGTAAGCTCGCTCCGTGTTGAGAACCCCGCCCACATATGTTGTTTCCCTGGGTTGCGTCCTGTGTTGGGCTCCGGAGCTGCACTCGCTGTTCTGCTGGTGCAGTCACTCTGTGCGTGCATTGCTTGTCCGGTACTGTCCTTGCATACATTTATATACGTCTCTCCTGAGGACGGTCCTCTTCTCAGTATTTGGGGTGACCTGTAGTTATAGCAGATAATTAATGACGTCTCTGCTCTTTTCCCTCTTGGATTCATTGTCAAGGTCACTTCTACTCCCCTGTGCAGAGCGTGTACAATACAGGCACAGCTGCAAATATATTGACCACTATTTAAGTCTGTTATGTGTGTTACTGCCCACTGAGTCAGTGTATCAAAGCCCATCCTGTGTGATACAGTATCACAGGAACGCACAGTACTACTCCCCCCATCATGTAATGTGACCTTGGCTGACACGATTAGCCGGGGTGACTCAGGCAGCGTCAGTTCTCGCGCTGTCCATGACTTACGCCTGGTCATAATTCAGATCATGTGTTACTATTTCATTTTGATACGCGGTTCCAAAAGGGCTGGAGACACCGGACTCACTGGATGTGACATCTCCCAGCATCCTCCTGATGGCAGCCACGCAACATATTAGCCGCAACTGGATTTGTTTATCTATTATCTATTTATCGATTAACATCTATCTCATCGCCCGGACCACAAGTATAGTTGTACATATATCCGGCGTCGAGGACAGCCGCCCACGATTCGATTCTTAGCATATCAAACCAGGTGTCATTCATGCAAGCATCCCTCAAGCCACATGTACATCCTATGATACCACATTTATTTGGGATGGTATAGGCTAAAAAGATACAGGTATGCTCTATCAGAATATTATTGGGCGCGGGTAGTACAATCTTGGGATCCTTACACGGCAGTTTAGGGGAATTAATACATTACTCCTACAGTGAGGTCACACCTATCCCCAAGTCCAATATGTATTGTTTTAAATACGACCTATAGTCCATGGTCGTGTACCAGACAGTGACATAGATAAATCGCTTCCGTATGTTAAAAAAAAAAACAAAAAAAAAAAAAAAAAAAAAAAAAAAAAAAAACAAAAAAAAAAAAAAAAAAAAAAAACCTTACCTTTGTTTATGTTTCCACTGTTTCCATCAGGCACGTTGCTGATCATCATTGGGGAACATTCTGTTGTTCCCCACTCACTGTTCCAGTCTCGCTTCTATTGTGGCCAAATATGTGACGTTTGCATGCCTACTTGGCAGTCCTGGGGCTCGCACGGTATTGGTAACCCCGCCGCCGGCCGGGGGGTCTGCAGTCGCACGTACAGAGGCGCAGGTACACCAGCACGGGCACATTCCTAGGCTCGGGGCTGGTTTCATGGGAGCTGTCACCCATCTACCCGGTTCCCAGTGTTCCACAGATGTGTATTATTGTTATAGGTGCTCTACATTACTGAACACAACCTTTTTCAAATCTAATGGGGCATGATATCGTGTCGGGGATTTTAGCTTATTCACGTGCATATTCGCTCAAATGTATGCCACTGTCTACCTACATACCACATAGATCTGCCATTAGTTCCCATAGGGTAATGTTGTGCAGTCAAGACACAGTTAATATTCAGTATACTTCCTAAACACCACATTCAGTTGAATTGGCGGGTCGGAGTAATGACACACGTCGGGGAACCTAGACATGAATTCATGGTGGCACAGTTCTCACTCGGTTCATGTGCTTACATTCACGGTAGGATCAGACTTGGTTCCACGGTCCGTGACTTGTAGCGCTCTGGGCGAAGGGAGTTGGGCTCCATGGTCATGGTTAGGATTGTTACCTTCAAGCTACAGCCGTGTGTCTGCTTTTACATTTTTGTCCTATACGCCATTCACTTCTAGAGCAGCGGTTGCATTACATTAATACTCTGTTCCCTTTCAGCTTGCATTCATACAGCTGCGTTGACCATGCTCCTCATGCTCATACTCAGAGCTGTGCCCATACCATGTTTTAGGCACCTCTCACACCCAGAGCTGCATTTACCCACTTGTTCTTGCATCATGTGTTCTACTCTGCTTCCACATTAAGCTGCATTTCTTTCTTTTCTACATCATGGTTACTCTGTATTCTTGCTAGGGCTATCAGCGCACCGCTCTAATTCTGCTCTTCCGTTAAACATAGCTGCTTCTTCAGGCTGGAGTTTCTTTCCTCGGTGGTGGGTTACGCAGACTGATCTCCTTTACTTCTGGTTCGCATTCACGCAGTTGGATCTCCCGCCCCAGTTAACCAAATAGCTCCCTAGCGGACAGTGGGCCGATAGGAGTAAGTTCCTACTATGTTTCACAGGTGTTCAGGTGTTTGTCACGACTAGGGGCTTTTCTTAGCTAACTGCAAATGCCTCTGGTTCTGGTTTTTCTCCCATCTGTTTCAATTTCACGGTTGGTTAATGTTTCATTCATGCAAGTGGTTCGGATCACTAATGTCTATGCATTTGCCTTTAGGTCGGGCTCACGTTTAATTACTTATCATCAACGGTAAGGTCTTCCGGGTCGATCCCTTGGCTTCGGGGGCCTCAGGGCTTCGGGGGCCCGGTGTTCGTTCTTCGTGTTGTTCGGTGGGGGGCAATATGGTTGTAGGCTGGTTAGCGTCCTAGGTCATTGTCGGAGAGGGTCATGGTTATGCGAGTCCCCAAGTCATACTGGTGCGTCATAGTGGTTGTTAATTAATTAAGAGGGAATTAAGCCGCCATATGACTCCGACATTAGGGTCTCTCACGCATGGCTTAGCCATTTGAGTCTCTCACGCATGGCTTCCCCCTTTTAGTGTCACGCATGACTCCGCCATTTGAATCTCACGTATGGCTTCTCCCTTTAGTGTTGCATATGACTCCGCCATTAGAGTCTCTCACGCATGGCTTTGCCATTAGAGTCTCTCACGTATGGCTTCCCCCTTTTTAGTGTTACATATAACTCCGCCATTAGAGTCTCTCACGCATGGCTTTGCCATTAGAGTCTCTCACGCATGGCTTCCCCCTTTTAGTGTCACGCATGACTCCGCCATTTGAATCTCACGTATGGCTTCTCCCTTTAGTGTTACATATGACTCCGCCATTAGAGTCTCTCACGCATGGCTTTGCCATTAGAGCCTCTCACGTATGGCTTCCCCCCTTGTTAGTGTTACATATAACTCCGCCATTAGAGTCTCTCACGTATGGCTGTGCCATTAGAGTCTCTCACGCATGGCTTCTCCCTTGTTAGTGTCACATATGACTCCGCCATTAGAGTCTCTCACGTATGGCTTCTCCCTTTAAGGGTACATATGCCTCCGCCATTAGAGTCCCTCACGTGTGGCTTTTCCTTTTGAGTGTTCCACATGACTCCGCCATTAGAGTCTCTCACGCATGGCTTTGCCATTTGAGTCTCTCACGTATGGTTACCCCCTTCAGTGTCACATAGGACTCCGCCATTGGAGTCTCACGCATGCCTTCTCCGTTTTAGTCTTCACGTATGACTCTGCCATTAGTCTCTCATGCATGGCTTCTCCATTCTAGTGTGGCACATATGACTCTGCCATTAGTCTCTCACGCACGGCTTCTTCCCGGTTGGTGTTACACATATGAATTCACCATTAGTCTCACGCAGGGCTTCTCCCTTTTAGGGTTACACATGTCTCTGCCATTAGAGTCTCTCACGCATGGCTTCTCCATTTAGTCTTACACGTATGACTCCGCCATTAGTTTTCCACGCATGGCTTCTTTGTTTTAGTTTTACACATATGTCTCCGCCATTAGTCTTTCACGCATGGCTTCTCCATTTAGTCTTACACATATGACTCCGCCGTTAGTCTCCCACGCGTGGCTTCGTTTTAGTGTTACACATATGTCTCCGCCATTAGTGTCCCACGCATGGCTTCTCCGTGTTAGTTTTTACACATATGACTCCGCAATTAGTCTCTCACGCTTGACTTCACCCTTTTAGGGTTACACATGTGTTTTGCCATTAGAGTCTCACGCATGGCTCCGCCACTTGAGTCTCTCAAGTATGGCTTCTAAAAAGAGAAACAAAAAAAAAAAAAAAATGAAATTAAAATAAATTGCACACACAACGCCAGTCGAGGCCGGCTGCGTGGTCCCATAACAAGTAAGTTCCATGTCTTTTCTGTCCTCAGTCCCGCTCGCATGGCTCGGTCATCTGTGGCTCGCAATACAATTTTCTTGGGGTGGCTCGCACGTGTGGCTTTTTGCCATTAGAGTCCCACTCTCGTTATTGTTTTCTCTGACTCTTTTATTTTCTAGGTTGTTGGGTTTCATTGTTTTCTTTGTAAACAGTCATTCCAAGCCTGCCTTTGCGGACATCATCTTCTCCCAGGCATGCTTACTTCATCTACAAACTCGGGCTGAGGGTGTTGGTGTCCGGCCTAAGTCCTGGGTGTCGGTCCATCTTCCAGTAGGAGGTACAGTAATAAGGCACAAGTTTACGAAGTCTGTCGTGTCGCCTGACACGACAAGTCCTATCACGACTACAGGCACAGCATACATAGTTTATCACGACCTTAAGCATTTCCTGTCACAACTGCAGGTATTGGGGTACGTCCTGTCCTTAGTACAGGCACATTAGCTCATTAATCGTAATAGCCATATATGTCTGTGGATGGTTCCCCAGGCCTGGCGGGTTTACACTTCACTGGGTTTGCTACTTCGGTAGGACAACAGGCACCACGTTCTGACTTTTTGGCCCTTATTAGGAAGGGTGGCCTGGGGAATAGGTAGAGGTAAGTATTGCCACCAGGAACAGTTGGTGCCCAATCGGGGCCCTTGGTGGATGGTTGGGGTTCATCTGGGCCGGGGGTCGTGGGCTGCGGCCCTCTGGCTGTTGCGGGGTTGTGGCTCCCGCGGTGCCCGGACAGCCTGCAGGTATCTGCCTGTGGCAGGGCGTTGTGGGGGTTGTGGTTGCGGCAGCTGAGGGGCCGCGGTTTGGGATGCCTGATCTAGGCACTTCCAACCGTTTCACCATTGTTTGTTTCAGTCTGCAGCTCTCAGGATTCAGACCTTCTCGTATATGGTCATCTGTTAGTCAACATAGGAGTAAATCGTTCCTGGTTCCGGACACTCTGTCAATTGCATCAGCATTTAACCAGCTCCAAGAACGGTGTGGCGGTACACATGACAAGGAGGTAAGGTAGATGGAAGTCACTGTGATATAAGACGGTATATCCCGCACCTCCATCGTGAAGGGTCTTTTCGTTCAAAACGGGTGTCGTAACGGTAGGTGTATATTTACTCTAAACAGGGTCTGCTCCACTCCTTTCATTTTGGGGCGGTGTCTAAGCACCAGATGCCTCCTCAGGTTATCAGGTGCATGGGACGTTGGAGGTAGTCGTGTTCTCCAGATATGGTCCAAATCCTACGATCCGAGATCCGTGATGCTTTCTGTTCAATTGCCCTGTGCGGTGCATGAGTGTTTGATGGTATGGTTGGGTCTCCTTTTTGGCCCCTTTTAGGCCTATCCTCGCTACGGGCTCCCGGCATTTCCCAGCCTGAGGTTAGCTCTAGTTCCTACGTCCAGGGGCCGTCGCCCTGACCACAAGTAGTTAAGGCTGCCGTGCAGCCTGTATTTGTGGGAGGGGCAGAGGCCACGCCCCTTGGCTATATTAACCCCCACGCAGGTCAGGGGACGGGACGTGCGGCCAGGTACCCCTCCCTCCCTTCCCCTTTTCTTAGCTCTTCCTTAAGGATAGGCCCCCTTTTAGGCCTATCCTCGCTACGGGCTCCCGGCATTTCCCAGCCTGAGGTTAGCTCTAGTTCCTACGTCCAGGGGCCGTCGCCCTGACCACAAATATATATATATATACAGAGCAGTGTACTGATGTAAGACATACAAGGTTTAATACTGTAGATGCAGTGTTTACAGAAATATGTGGTCAGTTATACATTATGGTCACTGTGTGTGTGAGGTACATGAGGTAGTGGTGACTGTAACTGTCCAAAGTATTTTACATGAGTGAGCAATGAGTAAAAACAGGGCATCGGGGTGGGGGGGAGATAAATGACAAGAAGTCCAGGACCTCCTCTTACCACTCCATTCCAGTCTGTATGGATCAATGCAGAGCTGATTGTGAACTTCTAATACTGGCTGTTAGGGGTTGAAGGACCTGTGATGATGTCAACTCAGGTCCTGGCAGATGTACCTTTCAAACCTAGGAACTACAACATTTTTGGGGCAGTTCCTTGGCTAGATTCTGCAGGACCTGTGATGTTGAAGATGATGTTATCACAGGTCCTGGCAGATGCACTGTTCTAACCTGGGAACTACACTTTACACTGTGCAGTTCCCTTACAGGACCTGTGGTGACATCATCAAAAGTCCTTTAGCTTTAGAAAGATAGACAGGAGAAATTAGGGGGTGGGGCCTCTCCTCCACTTCGGGCCCCTCTTTCTTATGGGCCCCATAGCAGCTGCGTGGTCTGCCTATATGGTAGGTACGCCACTGGCAAAAAGTATAAACGTATGGCTGACAAGAGACGTATGAGTGGTTCGTACCTGAGAGTGGGTGATTATGTGTGACTGTCCTCAAGAAACATTAAAATGAAAGTACCTTCTTGGAAGTTGGGCCCAAGATTTACTATATGAGATCTCTGCTATTATTAACCCTGTAGCCTTTCGTCTTGAACTTCCGCAGGCTTTAAAGATAAATAATGTGTTCCACAAATCATTACTGAAGAGATATGTGTAACCTGCTAAACTGTGCTCCCTGCCACCCCCTCCTGTCATGGTGAACGGTAATTTCAAATTTCAGATCACTCAGAATAGTGGACTCCTGAATTCTCTGTAGATCCTTCCAGTATCTCATTCACTGGAAGGGTTATGATCCAGAGGAGAGAATGTGGGTATCAGCAGCCGACGTTAATGCCAGTCGCCTTGTTAAAGCCTTTCACAGGGCTAATCTGGATAAAGTCGGTCCTGGGTGTCCGGAGGTCACCCGTAAAAGGTGGGTTACTGTCACGGTACCTTCTGTGACTGAGGTTAGAAGATCAGAGAGACTGACTACAGGTGAGGTTAACTGTCTCTTGATTCTCAGTGTTGTTGTTCAGTAATAACCACACCTCTTGTCAGGTGCAGCTGGCGGTCATTACTGCTTCCCTATTTAATTTGGTTTCACACTTCATACCATGCTGTTGATATTCTCTGCTTAGATTTGGAGGAGTTGGTGTGTGGACCTTGCTTGTGTTCCTGCTCATCCATTTTCTATAAGTTGTACTGTTCTTGTATTTGGTTGTTCCCATGTGCTTGTTGTTACTAGGCCTCAGGGAGACGCTGGTTCGTTCACCTGGGAAGGAACCAGTAGTCTCATTCCCTTTCACTACCTTTAGGGCATCTCAGGGCTCTTAGGGTTTAGGTTCCGACGTATGTATTTTCCCACCTTCAGGGTCTATACTGTACATACTGACAGGAGTCAGGGCCAGATCTAAGGGTTTCCTATGAGGTGTCCTTTCCCTTCTCCCTAGCCTTGACGCCTAGTTCTTTGTCCTTTCCATTCTGTTGTCTGGTGTCCCTCCCCACCCCCATTATTTATGACAATTAGTGGCAAAAAATATATTTGCAGTTCAGCGGTGCAGTTAGGGTACTTTGACACTAGCGGCAGGACGGATACGACAGGCTGTTCACCCTGTTGGATCCGTCCTGCTGCTATTTCGCCATGCCGCCGGACTGCCGCTCCATCCCCATTGACTATAATGGGGACGGGGACAGAGCTCCGGCGCAGCATGGCAGTGCAGGGTGAAAGGCCGCCAGACTAAAAGTACTGCATGTCTGACTTTTTAGTCCGGCGGCCTCTCGCCGTGCAATGCCGTGCTGCGGTGGAGCTCCACCCCGTCCCCATTATAGTCAATGGGAATGGAGCGGCAGTCCGGCGGCACTGCGAAATAGTGGAAGGACGGATCCGACAGGGTAAACAGCCTGTCGGATCCGTCCTGCCGCTAGTGTCAAAGTAGCCTTATATATTCTAAAGCCCTTTTTGGCATGTATTAGGCTACTTTTACAGTAGAGTTATTCTTTTCCGGCATAGAGTTCCGTTCTAGGGGCTCTATACCGGAAAAGAACTGATCAGGCATATCCTCATGCATTCTGAATGGAGAGTAATCCGTTCAGGATGCATCAGGATGTCTTCAGTTCAGTCATTTTGACTGATCAGGCAAAAGAGAAAACCGTAGCATGCTACGGTTTTCTCTCCGGCGAAAAAAACGGAAGACTTGCCTGAATGCCGGATCCGTCATTTTTTTCCCATAGGAATGTATTACTGCCGGATCCGGCATTCAAAATACCGGAATGCCGGATCCGTCCTTCCGGTCTGCGCATGCACAGACCTTTAAAAATGAGAGAAAAATAAATACCGGATCCGTTTTGCCTGATTACACTGGAAAAATGGATCCGGTATTGCAACGCATTTTTCTGACTGATCAGGCATTTTTCAGACTGATCAGGATCCTGATAAAATGCCTGATCAGTCAGAAAAAATTACATGCGTTTGCATACAGTTTGCCTGATCAGGCAGGCAGTTCCTGCCTGCCGGAATCAAACAACGCAAGTGTGAAAGTACCCTTAGTGGCAAAAAAATATATATTATTTGATGTTCAGCGGTGCAGTTATATGTTCTAAAGCCTTTTGTGGCGTGTATAAGTAGAAAAAAATAAGGGCCTATTTGCCATTCAGCAGTGCAGTTATATGTTCTAAAGCCCTTTTTGGCGTGTATTACTGGCACTAAAAAAAGTATTTGACGTTGTGTGGTGAAGTGAGAAAATTGCAGCTCTTTTTGGCATATATTATGGTACTTTAACACTTCTGTCGCCGGAACTGCTTGCCGGATCTGGCAATCTAGACGCAAATGGATGCATTTGCTAGACGGATCCGTTTCACAAATGCATTGCAATACCGGATCCGTATTTACGGTTGTCATCCGGAAAAATGGACCGGTATTTATTTTTGCCGTTGTGTGGTGAAGTGAGAAAATTGCGGCCCTTTTTGGCGTGTATTGGTGGCACAAAAATATATATTTGCCGTTCAGCAGTGCAGTTATATGTTCTAAAGCCTTTTTGGCGTGTATTAGTGGAAAAAATAAAAGGGCTTATTAGCCGTTGTGTCGTGAAGTGAGAAAATTACAGACTTTTTGGTTGTTTTAATTTCCTTTTTTATTTATTTATTTGATCTAACAGTATGTCAAAAAATACCAGGCCATGCACTCGGAAGTGGCAGAGGCTTAAATGTTTCTGGCGCAGGTACAGGTCGCAGCAGAGTAAGGGGGCGTGGCAGCAGGAGTCAAATCGAGAGGCCTGAGATCCAGGTGTCATCTAGCGGTCGTGTCTTGACCAGCAACCCAGCGGTTCTTGAATGGTTGACTCGGTCATCCACTTTGTCCCAAGTGACATCAGACACCCCAAACCAAGAGACGATGGGCTTGTCAGACACAACCCTTAGTTGGCATGACCCGTGAGCAGGCCCTGTTCCCTCACCTGTCCTCAACCTGCCTCTGTCCTTTTCTGTTCCCTCAGCCAGAGAAGTATTTTATGCTGTGGGCTCAGCTCCACTATACAGTGAGGACGAGCTACTAGAGGACAGTCAGCAGCTACTGGCCAGCCAAGATGTGGAGGAGACATCCGACAATTCCTCCGGTAGGCGGGCAAGCAGTGATGAGGAGTGTGGCGTGGAACCTCTTGTTGTAAGCGTTCAGCCTCTTAACCCAGAGACCGTTGAGGAGGACATCAGTGACGTGCAGACAGTACTCGATGATGATGTAGCTGCCCATAATGCAGCAGCAGAGCCAGCAAGTCGCTATCATGGCTGGGCGTCAGCAGGGTGGCAGCAGTGGGAGGTCGGGAGCCAAACATGCCCGGGGTAGACTACCCACTTTGCAGGTGCCTACCTGCCCGGAAAGTAGTGGTGCAAGAGTTTACGGAAGCAGCGGTGGTAGAAGTCAGTCAGTGTGGAGTGTTGGGGGTAAAATCACCTACTCGGCGTTGTGGCAGTTTTTTTATAAGCCCCCGGAGGAGGTGAACATGGCCATTTGTAGAATCTGTGGGCAGAAGGTGAAGCATGGCCAGGGTGCCATTGTAGGCACCACGGCCTAGGAGAACTGTGTCTCCGATGTGGCGGTCCAGCCTGCCGCAGCAACCACTGCATCACCCAGTGGCATGCACCCGATTTCAATCAGTCAATGCTCCACCACCTCACCCGAAGGGAGCTGTCTGTCCTTCCCATTATCTGCTGGTCCTAAAACTCCTGCTCCTCCTCCTACTCCTCGTCAGTCATTCCATCAGCAATTGATCACCGAAGGGATTGCCAAGAAACAACAGTATGCGTGCACTCATCCAGTGGTGCAGAAGCTGAATGTGCTCCTGGCCAAGTTGCTGGTGCTGTCCCTTCCTTTCCAATTGGTGGACTTTGCACCTTTCAAAGAGCTGATGGAGTGTCCCAAGCCGTCATTTCTTTGCCAAAAAGGCAGTACCAGCCCTGCAGACATATGTAGAACAGAAGGTGGGCCAGTTCTTGAGCCTGTCTGTGTCTGCCAAAGTGCATGGCAGAGCCGACATGTGGAGCTGTAGCTACGTTTAGGGACAATACATGTCCTTCATGGCCCACTGGGTGAATGTGGTTCCTGCACAGCCACTCCAGCAACTTGGCCAGGTGACACTGCTTCCGCCTCCACGTTCTCACGCTGTTGGTCCTGCGACAATGTCCGCCTCTGCCTCCTTATCCTTCACCGTGTCCTGAGCCTCCACTGCAGGGACAATTCACAGTGCCTCTTCAGCATACCACATGTGCAGGGCACGGCGGCGTCACGCTGTTAAGCACCTTGTTTGCAGGTGTGGGTGAGTCAAACAAGGGAGGAACTGCTCCGTGTCCTTCATCAAGAAATAGAATTCTGGCTTTATCCGCGACAACTGAACCATGGTGACCGACAACGGGAAGAACATGGTATCGGTGCTGCGTCAAGGAGGGCTAAGCCATGTGCCCTGCATGGCACATGTGTTCAATCTGGTTGTCAAGCGGTTTCTGAAGTCTTCCACCCATCTGCAAGACATCTTAAAAATAGCCAGGAAACTTTGCATGCACTTCAGCACACCCTCCTTGAGCTGTAGCGGCAAAACAGCATCCCCCAACATAGGCTGATATGCGACGCTTCCACCCTTTGGAATTCCACCCTCCATATGTTGGACCGACTATAAAAACAGAAAAAGGCCTAAACGATTTCTTGATGATGCAAGTGGACAGGAGTACTCCCCTGTGTTACTTCGATGTCAGCCAGTGGCAGCTCATGTCTGACACCTGCCGTTTGCTCAGACCCTTTGAGGAGGCCACGTTATTTGTCAGTCACCAGGACTATGGGATGAAAATGTCATTCCACTGCTTCATGTCTTGGAACAGATGCTGGTAAATCTGGCTGGTCAGGGGACTGGAGACGTGGCGCCTAGATCTCACGGCCACATGAGCCTTGTAAGGGCTGAACAGGAGGAGGAGGAGGACTGGAGCACAAGTTATGTGTAGCGAAATGGGTGGTTTTACTACACAGGTGACAGGAGAGGAGGAGCAAGAGCAGCCAGAGGAGCTACAGGGCAATGAGGAATATGAGGCAGAGGACCCGAGCACACCGTGGCAGTATGCAGTGGAGATGGAGGCAGGGAGTCCATCCGAGTCACTTGCACAAATGACCCGATGCATGCTCACTTGCTTGTGTAGTGACAGTTGAATTGTCACCATTAGGTAGAGGGATGACTTCTGGTTCTCCACCAACTGAACTACCATAGAGACATCCTATGTAGTCAGTTGCCCACTGCCTATCTGCGCCATCGTCCATCCTCTCGCAGATCTGACCGGGTAGGCCCTCTGTGCTGACGTTCATCTGCCATGGCTTCTGTGGCAGTGTGGTGGGGTAGGAGCAGTTCCAGCTCCATCAGCACAACTTGAGTCTAGAGTCACTGATGAGCAGCTTTGTTCACCCACCTAGTGAAGAAACTACTCACCAGCAGCAGCAGCAGCTAGACCTGGAGCAGGTCCTGAACCAGCAGGTGGTGATATACTTGGACAGCACCCTGCCACCCTACATCTAAGATCCGCTGGACTACTGGGCAACAAAACTGGATTTGTGGCCACAACTGGCAGAGTTTGCCCTGGAAATGCTGTCCTGCCCGGCCAGTCGTGTGGCATCAGAGCGGGTGTTTAGTGCGGCGGGGGCCATAGTTACTTAAGAAGAACTCTCCTGTCCACCCAAAATGTGTAGATACTTTTTCAAGATTAATTAGGTGTGCATCAGACAGGATTTCCACCAACCAATGCCTGATGCATCAGACTAGATCATCCATGGTGCCACACCAACACTTTGACAAAAGAGACTGGTTTCTTCTGGCTACCTGCCCCGCACTATTCTGATGCTGCCACCAGCCTGATGCCACAAATCTGATGTCAAGCTCTTCTTCTTTCACCCACCATCTTCAGCTGGAACTGGTATTGTCACCCACCTCCTCACTGGGTCACTCTGTGGTCTCCTGATGCTGCTACCACCTCCACACTATGTCACCTTGCCACTTTGTGGTATCCTGATGCTGCTGCCACCTTCACACTATGTCACCTTTCCACTCTATGGTCGGCTCCTGATACCTCAACACTATGTCACCTTGCCACTATGTGGCCTCCTGATGATTCTGCTGCCACCTCCACACTCTGTCATTGTGCCACCCTGTGGCCTCCTTCTGATGTTGCTGCTGCTGCCACCTCCACTCTCTGTCATTGTGCCACCCTGTGGCCTCCTCCTGATGTTGCTGCTGCTGCCACCTCCACACTCTGTCATTGTGCCACTCTGTGGCCTCCTCCTGATGTTGCTGCTGCTGCCACCTCCACACTCTGTCATTGTGACACTCTGTGGCCTCCTGATGCTGCCACCTTAACACTGTCATTGTGCCACTCTGTGGCTTCCTCCTGATGCTGCTGCTGCCGCCACAGCCATACTCTGTCATTGAGCCACTCTGTGGCCTCCTGATGCTGCTGCCACCTCCACACTGTCATTGATCCACCCTGTGGCCTCCTCCTGATGCTGCTGCCACCACCTCCACACTCTGTCATTGTGCCACCCTGTGGCCTTCTCCTGATACTGCTGCTGCTCCCACGTCCAACACTCTGTCATTGTGTCACTCTTTGGCCTCCTGATGCTGCTGTCACCCCCACACTGTCATTGTGCCACCCTGTGGCTTCCTCCTGATGCTCTTGCTTCCACCACCTCCACACTTTGCCATTGCGCCACTCTGTGGCCTCCTGATGCTGCTGCCACCTCCACACTGTCATTGTTCCACTCTGTGTCCTCCTCCAGATGCTGCTGCCAACTCCAGACTGTCATTTGGCCACTCTGTGGTCTCCTCATGCTGCTTTCTCCTCACCACTATGTCATAGAGCCACTCTGTGGACTTCTCATGCTGTTTCTACCCTCCCCACTTCATGACTGGGCCACTATTTTGCCTTTCAGCCTGGCTGATATCGTCATTTTTTTGACCCTTCTTCTGATCTGTCAGAAGGAAGTAAAAATGAGATGCACAACAGCTGTAAGGCCTGCATGACATGGTCAGTATTTTGCATCAGAATTGGCTTATGATTTGGTAACTAAAAACAGGGGTGGTACTGTAAGGGATCGGCGGGTTGCGGTCCATCTGGAGCTCAGCTGTAAGGGATCGGCGGGTTGCGGTCCATCTGGAGCTCAGCGCCAGCTCCGAACTTCACAGCGGCGTTTGCGTTCCAGGCTGGAACGCAACGTGCGCGATGACGTCAGCGGCTCCTCCCACACAAACAGACTACCCGATATAAGCGCCAAGGGAACTATACACGGCGTTCCACTAATTTGGAGTGCACGCCGTGTATGCTTCTAAGGAAGCCTCTCCTACGTAGACAACTGATCTGAACCACAACCTCCTGGGAATATATTGCTTACACCACAACCCTCACTGGCAATCCGGAAGATTTCTCAACAAACCACCTAACCGCAAGTATCAGTCACTTCTATGACTGAATGTAGCTGGACTGGTATTTCATTTATATGAGCAATAGTGACCAAGGCACCCTGTGTCAGCTTAATGTTATTACAAGTGAGATGTATGTCATGCAAAACAAGAGTTAAGGACTGTATAACTGTCTGTCTACCGCAACTGAATTACTCCAACCACCTGTAGAAGGTATAGCAAATCACCGTTTAATAATTGATGCAGAGTAGGGAACAGGTGTATGATGTCTGGATCCCTAACTCTCCGTGTAGCTGATTGAGAGAGCCGCCTGGGAATCCGCCACTGAACCTGATCTAATACACTCACTCTCGTTCTGGGTCGTGTACTGGTTAATGCAAAACGCTTCCGCAGTTGAGATCCTCGCAAAACAGTTCGGTGCATTACATATTAGTGGAACCCAAATGGATCCAGCGGAGTTAGCAAGACACATGGTCACCCTCTCACAGAGGGTTGAGAACCTCTCACAGGATGTTCTGAACCTGCAACTTGAGAACCAGACATTGCGAGACCTTGTCGCACAGAACACAAACCCCCCAAGGGAGGGGCCTGAACCAATGGTCAGCCCGCCGGACTTTTTCTCAGGGGATCGTAAACAGTTCTGAGATTTCATTAATGCTTCCAAATTAATGTTTGAGCTTCGTCCTAGGACTTACCCTACAGACCGGATAAAAGTCCTCACAATGATCTCCTTTCTTAGGGGGGAGGCCAGAGCGTGGGCAAATACCTACCTGGAGAGGGAGGACCCTGTCTTAGACAAATACCACCAATTTCTTACACTCATGGCCCTCTTGTATGAAGACCACAGCAAGCAGCAGACGGCGGAATGTGCCATCAGGAGCATAAAACAAGGCAGACGGCCTGTTGAGGACTTTATTGCTGAATATACGCGGTGGGCTCGGGAGACCGAGTGGAACGACATTAGTCTCAGAAACCAGTTTCGTCTCGGCCTTTCCGAAGCACTGAAGGACGAATTGGCAAGAGGTGACATGCCCCTCACTCTCGATGATCTAATGCAACGGGTCACCATCCTAGACAGGCGTCTACGTGAACGCAGAGTAGAGCGGGGCTATGGATATGTACCTCCCAGCAGACCAACCCAGATGCACCCCCCTGAAGAAAACATGGAGATAGGTGCCCTTAGGGGCCCTCTAACAGAGAGAGAGAAAACCAGAAGACGCAACTTGAATCTCTGCCTATATTGCTCTTCCGAAGGCCATGGGGTAGAAGATTGCCCGGCAATACGGAAAAAGTCCGAAGGTAAGCAATACTCTCTATGTAAAATCGTAGTTCCCCAGATTAGAACCCCGGGTTACTTATACACCTCTCTTACTCTACAGTGGGACCAAAGTCGACTTACCGTTGACGCAATGGTGGATACGGGATCCTGCGGGAATTTTATCGATACGCTGTTGATTAAGCGAAATAAAATTCCAATGATTAAAAAGAACTCCCCAATGTCCGTGAGTTTTATTGACGGCACTACTTCGGCCTCAGGCCCAGTTCAAACCCAAACCCTACCTATAATGGTGACGTGTGAAAACAACCACACCGAATTCATGTCTTTTGATATTATATCTTCCCCTTTATTCCCCATCATACTAGGTCTACCATGGTTAAAATTACATAGACCAACACTACTATGGGACCAAGGGAGGGTAGGGTTAGATTCGGGGTATTGCCAGGAGACCTGCTATCCTACAAACTCCATATTACTGGTTGGGGGCACCCAGGTACCAGACCTCTACCAGGACTTCGCCGATGTGTTCAGCTCTAAGAATGCGGAGACGCTTCAGCCTCACAGGATATACGATTGTCCCATAGACCTACTTCCAGGAAGTGAAATACCCACGGGGAGGATTTACCCATTGGCGAAACCTGAGCTAGACCATCTCAAACAGTATCTAGAGGAAAACCTCAAAAAGGGGTTCATTAGCCCCTCTACTTCACCCGCAGGATCGGGAATGTTCTTTGTTCGGAACAAGGATTCCAGCCTCCGTCCTATCATCGACTATAGAGCCCTAAATAAAGTGACGGTAAAGAACAGGTACCCATTGCCTCTCATTAATGAACTGATTGAACGCCTCAGCACTGCCACTGTCTATACCAAACTGGACCTTAGAGGAGCTTACAACTTGATAAGGATCAGAAAAGGTGACGAGTGGAAGACCGCTTTTCGCACCCGCTATGGACTCTTTGAGTACCAAGTCATGCCGTTCGGACTGTGCAACGCACCTGCAACTTTCCAAAATTTCATAAATGACATCTTTCGAGATCTACTGGATGTTTGTGTCATTGTCTATCTGGATGACATATTGGTATATTCAGATAACATCCAAGACCATAGAAGACATGTGCGTTGGGTATTAGCACGTTTGAGAGCCCAATGCCTGTACGCAAAATTGGAGAAATGCGTATTTGAAACGACCACCTTACCGTTCTTGGGTTATATCATCTCTCCCGAAGGGATTCAGATGGACCAGACCAAGATTGAATGTATACAAAATTGGCCCACTCCAAAGTCCAGGAAGACACTTCAAAGGTTTTTGGGGTTCGCTAATTTTTATAGGAAATTCATCAAGAATTATTCTGCGACTACAAAACCGCTCACCAGACTTACAAGCATCAACACGAGATTCAAATGGAATGAAGAAGCTCAGGAAGCATTCCAACTACTGAAACATAGGTTCACATCCGCTCCCATTCTCACCATACCTGACCCTAACAACTTGTACGTCCTCGAAGTGGATGCATCCCAAAATGCTGTAGGAGCTGTCTTATCTCAACGCTCTTCATTAATGACACCCCTACACCCGGTGGGGTTTTTCTCCCGGACACTCAATCCGGCTGAGGTCAACTACCCCATAGGGGAAAAGGAACTTCTGGCAATAAAAAACGCGTTAGAAAATTGGAGACATATATTGGAAGGCTCGAAACACCCAATCACTATATACTCAGACCACCGCAACCTCCAATATCTAAAAACCGGTAAGACATTATCCTCTCGCCAAGTAAGGTGGAGTTTTTTCTTCGACCGGTTCGATTTTCAAATTACATACAGACCCGGCTCAAAAAACGGAAAAGCAGACGCGCTATCTCGTTTGAATGAACCCCATCCAGGGGCAAAATTCCCTTCATGGGTCATTCCACCCGAAAAAATTATCGCTACTGTAGCTCTACGACAAAAACTCAAGGACATCTTAACCCTAAATGAAAAGGATCGTCCTCCGGGACTTCGCAAGGATGATGAAGGGTTCTACTATAAGGAGAATCATCTATACATACCTCCAACCCTGACAACACAAGTAATTCAACTATGCTATGATACTCCCATGTCGGGTCATCCAGGCACCTCCAAAACCGTTGATTTAGTCCGCAGATATTACTGGTGGCCCAATATGATACGGGAAATTGAGGAGTACGTCGCCTCATGCCAGATTTGTGCCACTTGCAAACATGACCGTAAGCGACCTTACGGTTTACTAATGAACCTCCCGATACCCTCCAGACCCTGGGAGTGGGTATCAATGGATTTTATCGTTGATCTTCCCCCCTCACATGGTCACAATACAGTACTTGTTGTTGTTGATCTACTAACAAAAATGGCACATTTCGTGGCCCTGAAGAAGTTACCATCCTCAAAGGAGACTGCTGAGGTTTTTGTGACAAACATAGTCCGTCTACATGGAGTGCCTACAAAACTGATATCGGACAGGGGCTCACAATTTATCTCCAAATTCTGGACGGCTCTATGTGGGAAACTCCAGATAGACCATCGGATGTCCAGTGCATACCACCCACAGACAAACGGACAAACCGAGAGAGTAAACCAATGCCTCGAGCAGTACCTCCGCTGTCACTGCTCTTATCTCCAGGACGACTGGGAGCGCTTGCTTCCTCTTGCGGAATTCTCCTATAACAACTCCAAAAGTGCCTCCACCCTTCATTCCCCATTTTTTTCGAATTACGGGTTTCACCCTTCTCCTACTAACGTGCCAGCTACTGAAGATTACATCTCCACCTTGCAGAAGACCCTTAAGGAGCTTAAAGGAAACCTTATCCGTGCTAGAGAGCGACAAAAAATTTATTATGATCGACACAGAAGGCCGAATCCCCCATATCAAGCGGGGGACTCTGTCTGGTTGTCCACCAAAAACCTCCGCTTGGGTACTGCTTCTAAAAAATTGGGGAAACAGTTCATGGGACCATTCCGTATCGAGAAGGTCGTCAACCCCAACACGATGAAGCTCATCCTACCTCCTCGATTTCAGGTACACCCCACCTTTCATGTATCCCTGCTGAAGCCTTTTCGTCCTAACCCTTTCCCAGGCAGGAACCCTGCTCCGTCACCTCCGGTCATAGTCCAAGGTGAGGAAGAATTCGAGGTTGAGGAGCTGTTGGATTCAAGAAGGAGGGGGGGGAGACTACAGTACCTTATACGATGGAAGGGTTACGGTCCCCAAGATGATTCCTGGGAGGTCGCCGAGGTTGTCCACGCTCCAAAACTGCAAAAGGAGTTCCACCGCAGGTTCCCCGACCGGCCCTCCCCTTCTGGGGTACCCCGGAGGGGTTCCCTTGGGAGGGGGGTGCTGTAAGGGATCGGCGGGTTGCGGTCCATCTGGAGCTCAGCTGTAAGGGATCGGCGGGTTGCGGTCCATCTGGAGCTCAGCGCCAGCTCCGAACTTCACAGCGGCGTTTGCGTTCCAGGCTGGAACGCAACGTGCGCGATGACGTCAGCGGCTCCTCCCACACAAACAGACTACCCGATATAAGCGCCAAGGGAACTATACACGGCGTTCCACTAATTTGGAGTGCACGCCGTGTATGCTTCTAAGGAAGCCTCTCCTACGTAGAAAACTGATCTGAACCACAACCTCCTGGGAATATATTGCTTACACCACAACCCTCACTGGCAATCCGGAAGATTTCTCAACAAACCACCTAACCGCAAGTATCAGTCACTTCTATGACTGAATGTAGCTGGACTGGTATTTCATTTATATGAGCAATAGTGACCAAGGCACCCTGTGTCAGCTTAATGTTATTACAAGTGAGATGTATGTCATGCAAAACAAGAGTTAAGGACTGTATAACTGTCTGTCTACCGCAACTGAATTACTCCAACCACCTGTAGAAGGTATAGCAAATCACCGTTTAATAATTGATGCAGAGTAGGGAACAGGTGTATGATGTCTGGATCCCTAACTCTCCGTGTAGCTGATTGAGAGAGCCGCCTGGGAATCCGCCACTGAACCTGATCTAATACACTCACTCTCGTTCTGGGTCGTGTACTGGTTAATGCAAAACGCTTCCGCAGTTGAGATCCTCGCAAAACAGTTCGGTGCATTACAGGTACAAAACACAGAATCATAGGAAAAAATGCATATAGCAGCACAACGAAAAATTAAAGTCTTATCTTGTGGTGGTGTCAGCCGTGTTGGGAGCCAGTCAGAAGTTCCCCCTTGGATACAAAACACAGAAGTCATGTAAATATTCAATTCACGTGTCATCTCTGTTTTGGATCCACTCCTGTTTTTTTGGGCTTGAGCAATACTGCTGGTATTCTGATCAAATGCTGACCGAGTGAAGGCGTGCGCTCCACAGACAGGATCCGTTTTTTGGGGGTTATTGCTCTGACTGATCAAAGGAAGGGAAAAATAATCAGTGACGTCAACACAAACTTACTGCTGACCCCCTCTCCACTCTGTTGGGTGGGCTCTACTTGTATATGCTTTTAATAGAACAGGTTCTGTAGACATCTATGTGGAATCAGCTACTTACTGTGTAAAAGGAGTGCTCTTCTTCTTGACACTAACATTGACCTGTAAGGCTGAGTTCATACTTGAGTTATTTGGTCAGTTTTTGCCCCGTAACTGCCTAAATAAGTGAAGTGTGCAGTAATTCTAAGAGTGATGCTTGCCCTCTGCTTGTCATACTGACTCACAGTATTGTTTCACTACCACAGCAGATTCCCTAAGTGTGTTACTGCAAGGCACAGTGTTCTACACCACTATAAAGGTTCTCTGCAACCTGGTAATAGCCATTTTTAACGCGATTTGCCGCAAAAAAAATCAGATCAAACCAAATTTCTTCAATAAATTCGGCGAACCGGCAGAATGAAATTTTTTATAAATTCGCTAATCTCTAATCCTAACATTACATACATCACTACAAAATATATTAATATAGATAATACAGCCCTACATACCTCTTACATCCAGTGAGGTCTCCTTTGATGTAGATGTTCATCATCTCAGTTTCCTACTTTTCCATCATCCTTCCACCTTCTGAACACCTCATCCTGCCACACCCAGTACTTTGCCCGCTGTGCTCCTTAATACTGCAGGTACAGTACCCCTGAAAATAATAGTGCCACACAGATAGTTCCCCCTTTAATAATTATTAGCATACAGTGCCCTAAAAATAGCTGTACCAAGCAAATAAAATAACCCTATACAGTCTATGGAAGACGTTAAGTTACAAGCCTCCACTTGGCAAATGAAGTTCAATATAGAAAAATGTAAAGTTATTTACCTGGGGGCAAATAATCTGCATGCAGCTTATGTCCTAGGGGGAGTAAAACTGGGAGAGTCACTGGTTGAGAAGTATCTGGGTGTATTAGTAGATCATAGGTTAAATAACAGCATGCAATTCCAGTCAGCTGCTTCCAAGGCCAACTGAATTTTGTCTTTTATTAAAAAGAGGTATGGACTCGGGGGACAGTGATGTAATATTGCCACTATACAAAGAATTGTTGCAGCCTCACCTGGAATACACAGTTCAGTTCTGGGCACCAGCCCATAAAAAGGATGCCCAGGAGTTAGAAAAAGTGTGAGAGCAACTAAACTCATAAAGGGCCTGGTAGATCTTAGCCATGAGCAAAGATTAAACAAACTGAATTTATTTAGCCTTGAAAAATGACATCTAAGCGGGGACATAATGAACCTGTACAAATATATAAATGGACCATAAAAAACATATCGGGTGAAGCTATTCTATGTTAAACCCCCTCAAAAAACAAGGGACCACTCCTTACGCCTGGATGAAAAAAGATTCAGTCATAAGAGGCGACAAGCATTCTTTACAGTAAGGGCTGTGAATCTCTGAAATAGCCTGCAGAGATGATCACAGCAATTACAGTAGATGGCTTCAAAAGGTTCAGATGACTTTTTAATTACTAATCTAATTACAATGTAAAGAAATCATGTTTTACACACCCTTCTCCTTTGGCCCAACCCCTTTTTTAAAGGAAGATGGATGTTGATCCAAGGATTGGTTCCGTGGATCAATATAGCACGATTAGGCTCCATTCACACGTCCGCAATTCTGTTCTGCATTTTGCGGAATGGAATTGCGGACCCATTCATTTCTAGGGGGCCGCACTATATGCTGCCCGGATACGGAATTGCGGATCCTCACTTCTATGTCTGCAATTCTGTTCCCGAAAAAAATAGAACGTCCTATTCTTGTCCACAATTGCGGACAAGATTAGGCATTTTCTATTAAGTGCCGGCGATGTGCGGTCCGCAAAATGCGGAAAGCACATTGCCGATGTCTGTGTTTTGCGGATCTGCATGAATGTGTGAATGGACCCTTACAGGTTGGACTTGATGGACTTTTTCCAACCTTCCAACAACTATGTAGCTATGTAACTGTAGTGCTCCTCTTCCCCCTTCCCAATAGTGCCCCCTATAATGTGCTAGTATAATATGCCCCTATATAGTGTCCCCAGTAAATGCCCTCATAGTGCTCCTCTTTCATCCTTCCCCATAGTACTCCCATAATGTATGCCAGTATAAAATGCACTTATATAGTGCTTCCAGTAGATGCACTCATAGTGTCCCCAATAATGTGCCAATATAAAATACCTCTTTTTTGTGTCCCAGTAGATACCCCCATGGTGCTTCTGCTCTCTTTTTCCCCATAGTGCCCCTCATAATGTGCCAGTAAAAAAATGCCCCTATATAGTGCCCCCATAGTGCACCGAACATCATTGTGCCAAATAAAATAAAAATAAATATTAATATTTGCCTCTATGCTTCTGGCAGTGAAGCGATGCAGGCTTCTTCCAGCCTGTATACTGGCTGGCTCAGGCAGTGCAATGATGATGATGTGCCAGCCTCTAATAGGCTTCAGATCTAGTGCCTGCAGCCTATCAGAGGAATGGGAGATGCCGCTCCCCTGCCCTGCCACAGCAATCAATTTTATCACTGTCCTGAGGATGGTGATACAGATGAATGTCAAGAGATAAGCGCTTCCACAAGGTAAGCGTTCATTTCCCACATCCCTGCTGCCGCTGCCACCACATACTTATCTTGAGCTGCTTCTAGGGAGGTTCCAGACCTATTGGAACCCCCCGGGGTGTGCCTCTAGTTCCTTGTACAGGAGGATACCTGTGCAGCCTGTTACTGTAGCGGCCCACGTCTGGGGCTGTTCCACTCTCCTGGGTGGGCATGGGTGTTGCTCCACTCACCCTATGTCTGTTGTAATTCCAGCCTTCTGGCAAGGTCAGGGTGTCAGTATCCTGTGTGTATTAGAACACACAGGATTCTTTGAACTTCAGTTTGCAGCACTGCAAGAGTTAATCTCCTGCTTTGTGACTTGCTGCCTGGCTGTGTCCAATTGCTAATCATCTGATCCTATATATACCTGTATACCGGTCTAGTTTTCAGTGGTAGCCTGAGAAATAGGTCTGTACAGATCCTGCATGGTCTTTTGGTCTGCTTGAGACTGTCAAAGAGCTGACCGTTTGTTTGCCTGTGTACCAATGTATGCCTGTCAACTGGACTCAGTCTCAGTTGCCTGACCTGTGCCTGTTCATCGTGCTGACCTTGAGACAGCTGTCTTGTCCTCTAGATTTTATTTAGATATGCTTGCCCTGACCATGGCCTGTTTCCTGACTACAAGTATAGCCTGTTCCCTTGGTGTTCTGCGCCAGTGTCTCTGACTCCCGTGGCTCAGCTGCCAATTACACCAGGACTAGTCCAAGATTCGGTGGCCTGGTGGCTCCCCTATAAGACTAGACTAATGATTTTGATCAAAATATATTTGCTAAGTACCTCATATGTATTAGTACCACAATTCCCAAAAAACTTGGACATTGTGAAAAATGTAAATAAATGTAACAAAAAATAGAATGAAATGATTTGCAAATCTCAGGCTCATGTTTTATTCACAATAGAACACAGAACACATATCAGATGTTGAAAGTGAGACATTATATTATTTTATGAAAAATAATTAACTCATACAACTTCATGGCAGTAACACATCTCAAAAATGTTAGTACAAGGGCAACAAAAGGTTGGAAAAGTAAGAAGATACCAGTATTACAAATGACACAAGAGAGGTGAAGAGCCCTGATTTTGCATTGAAGTCCAGAACGTACAAGTTACACCACTAGATGGAATAGAGCCGCCTGTCTAATCAGCGCAATTCTCTTGCATGTCTTAATAGTTTTACAGCATAGTCCAGATTCACTACTGAATCTGTGTCTCTATTTATTCATTTTTATACAATTTTCATAAATTTTGTCAGATTTTTGGTGCAAAATGCTGTTTCTATTTTTTTTTTAGATATACTCAACAAGGGAACATGACTGACTGGGAAATGTTGTGGCATACTTGTTAAAATTGGGAATACTTGAAACAACTAAATGTTAAATGTACACCTTTTGGATTGCATTTTACTCATTTTTGTCTAAAAATCATATTTTCAATTAGCCTTTATTAAAAATATTGAGCCGTTCTGTCACAAAGGGTTAAATGTTTTTCTAACTGTGTGACTGGTACTTTCACTTTGTGCCGGTTAGCTAATAAACCTTATCTCTAAACTACTAAGAAATCATAAACACTTATTTAAGCCACATTATTATCTGTAACAAAAGAACTGAGCAATAATGAGTGTTTATCAGAGAACAGTGATAAGGAGCCCATCAGCTCCCCAACTGACAGAAAAGACAGAAAATCCACAAGATGCTACTACAGCATCTCAGCTCTGTACACAAAAAAATGACTCCATATTTTTAATAAAGACCAATTGAAAAAAACATTTTTTGTTCAAAATTAGTACAATGCAATAATACAAAAATTGGCTCGCCTCCCCCATTTAACATAGCCTTTAAGTAATTGAAAAGTGTACGAGGAAGCACCTTTCCAGGGAACACCCCCATGGACGCCCTCGGGAATACTTGTGTCTCATACCCCACCAATCACCTATTTCAGGCAGCAGCAGCGCTGGAATCTATACAGTGTATGGAATGAAAGCAGAATGTTCTGTACCCTGTGCAGTTTCCAGTGCCAAGGTACTGCAGCTGCACTGCCATTCAGTTGAGAGCAGCTCCATCTAAACTAATCTATGCTCAGGGCTCTAAAAGTGTAGTGTGGCTAAAATAATGTACACAATTCAAACTTTAGAATCTATTCCCATTGCATTGGAGCATGCAGTTAAATTCCTTGTTTTTCTACTACTCCACCTACATATGAATAAATAGTGTAATTCTAGTTTCACACTAGCATTTTGAGATCTCTCAGCTTTCTGGCATTGCTGGAACAACCACATCGCCGTCTGGCCCCCATTCACTGTAATAGAGACTGGCGGAGATCTGTCCGCAACCTAGCTAATATGCAGAGAAACCATGCATGTAGTCGTTTTTGTCTGGCCGCTTCTCGGTATGTTTGCTGGGCGGAAGCCGGATCTCCGCTGGTCCTAATTGTAGCTAACGGGGCCAGATCCAGACATCTCTGGCAGGCTGTTCCTTGCCGGAACATCCTGCCGGAGATGTCCAACACCCTGCGATTATGTAAAGTAAAAAAGAATCCACACATACAAGGCGTCCAAAATGTATGTAAATCCTTTATGAAGATAAGTGTAGCTACTTCCAGTGCCTATGCTCTCTACTATGCACTATGTTATATAACAGCAGTCTCCAGCACTCCAGCTGTGGTAAAACTACCATTCCCAGCATGCACACTTGCTTGGCTGTTCACATGACTCCCACATAAGTGAATTGAGCATGCTGGAAGTTGTAGTCTCACCACAGCTGGATTGCCATAGGTTGCTGACCCCTGTTATATAAACATAATACATATGTAATACTAATATTACAGAAATATATACCTATAATACTTGTTTTCTATGCTCTATACATAAAGTTATATCAAATGAACTGCATGGCTCATTTCCAGATAAAATATGACTTTGAGTGTTAGGATGACATCATTTGCACAATCCATATCTGGAAAATAAATTTGCTGACATACATACTGTTAGCTCAGTGAGAAGTGTAGTCTGCCAATTAAAGGTCATGGCATTCGTCGTTTCTAAGCTTAACTGAGTAGTGGCAAGGACACTGCGTACACCTACCATAATGAATGATTAAGGAGAAGAGTGCATTAGCTGCTTGCTGATTAGTTTAAGTGAAATATGGGACTGGGAGCTTAACAGTAAAGTCATTTAGCTCTGTTTTAATCAGTCAAGTAATTATAAACTTCCCATGGTATGCATTTACTCATTAAAAAACTATATCTTGGTTAAAGGTGACCAAAGGCCAAACTTGAAGTCTATATAATCAAAATTAAATTGATATGTTCAAAGCTAACTGCCAACAACAATGCAGGTGTGCCTAGATGCTAGCATTTTGTATAGTAATGTCAATGATTGTCAAGCAATGTCCTATTCACTCTTGTATTGGAACGCATTGGTAAAAACCCTAAAGCTATTAACATCAATAAAAAAAAAGTTAAGTATTAAACAAAAACTTGTTTGACACATCTACCCACAACCACACTGGTAATAAAAATTTGTGGAAAAATCCATCTTGGCTTTTGCCCCAGATCCATGCAAAAAGCTATAAAGAATTCTTGTGAAAATATGCATGAGTTGCAATTTTGTAACATAATTTGCTGTTGATTTACCACGGATTTCACCCTATGCATTGTAAAAGGTGAAATTCATAGAATTTGGATGGAAAATGTATGGAAACCCACAACATAAATGGATTTAAAATCTGCACCGTATCTCAGTTTCTATGATGATTTCACATCTAAAATATGATTTTACGTGTAAAATGCTGATGATTTTCAATCTGCAATTCTGTGGCAGAAAATCCTGCTTACAGACCTCATGTGGACATTCTCTAAGTGTTTAACTACACTACAGAAATACAAACACTCCAAATAAATATCATCATAATACCCCAAAATCATGTCATTAATGACAGTTTACATATAGCATACAGTACTGTTTTAATAGCATTTGGAAAATATTGTGAGGCCCTGTACCTTGTCTTGCAACTTTTGTGTAATATATATACTCAATAGCCAAACAGTGGTCTTCTAGGTCTCCTACTTGTGTCTTCTGTGTTTTTTTTCTAAATAGAGACCTGTATTCTGTTTCCTTACTCTTTCTACCAAGCTTTGCTAGCTAGATGTTTTCTTCATTGGCAGGCTGTACTGAAGCTTTTCACCTGGGATGAGTATTGATCACATGGACATGATGTCAATGGGACACGGCTTAATTATTACCCCGATCTAGCTCCCTCCTGCCCTTCCTTCTCTATGTCCCTTCGTCACCAAGCCTTGCTGTTACACATTGCATTCCATTTCTTGAGACACAGCAGCATGAAGAAGGGTTAAATAAGTGCAAATAAGTGGTATATGCATTCACTATAAACAGAGTCCCAGCAAAAAAAAAACTATTCAAGAACCCTGGTCACCAAGTTGGTCTTTATACAGTGGCCCCTCGCCATGGACTAATACTTTGGTTATGCTTTTTTTCACACAGCACAATTTTTCTACAAAAAAACTGGTGTCTTGTAATTCATTAATTCTCTCTCAGCTAAAAATAGTCATTTTGTAATGCTAGATTCAAATTTGAAATCATAGTGGGGAATTTATCATTATCTCGGAGCATGCACTGCTGGAGGATGCACCTAATTTATGACAAGGCATGTGCCACCACTCACACAGGACACAATTCTTGTTACATGGGACGTCACTAGCTTGTACACATCAATTCAGCACGAAAAAGGTTTGAGAGCAGTCAACAATCTACTACACACTACCACAATGCAACCAACCAGTATATCTTTCTGTATGGAATTACTAGAACTAGTCCTCAATAAAAACGTCATTATGTTTGGTGATGATTTCTTTCTTCAGCGACAGGGCACCGCAATGTAGTGCTTCCCTATGCTAATTGCTATATGGCAGATTTCGAGAATACCTTTCTGAACATGGATTCCAGCTTTATAGCACACGCTTTAGTATGGAAACGCTACATCAACAATATATTTTGCATATGGGAGGGCACATTGGATTCCCTTTTACAATTCCATGTTTTCCTTAATTCCATTTACCCCAAGTTGCAGTTTACCATCCATCATCATTAGTGTTTGGCGAAAATATTAGAATAGCAAATATTAATCGCGAATATCGGCACTTCGAGAACGTGCGAATATTTAGAATATAGTGATATTTTTGAATAAATTTTAAATATTCTAGATTTATTTTTCATCAGTAACCTCCCTTATTACTTGTGGGCCAATAAGAAGGCTGCAATGTCTTTGTCTGAGCTTAGCAACATCCGTAGCAACCAATAGGAAAGTTGCCTACCTCTTACTATATAAGAACCTCCCCAGCAGCCCTTGTATGCAGTATTTTGCAGATCTGAGAGAGACAGCAGTGTTATTGCTGTGCTCTCTGATTTCCTGTGCCAATACATTAGTTAGTTAGTTAGTTAGTTAGTTAGTTAGTTAGTTAGCTTATACATATAATACAGATAGTGGGAAATAGTCAGTGTAGGTTAGATATGATATACTGTAGCTAATAGGCTTTGCTGTCCATACATACATACTACATACATAGTGCTGTATGTATGTATGTATGTATGTATGTATGTATGCTACATACATACATAGTGCTGTGATGTCACAAGTTCACAACAAAACTTAATGCACCAATCACTAACAAGTAGTCAGACCTGTTAAAATGTGAAGTTGCACGTATTGTGCCAAAATATTTGCATCATTAGTGCCGATTTCGCAATTGTGAATATATTGGAGAACTCTTTCTGCATATAAAGCTATTGTAATGTTCTGCCGTTCCAACCGTTTTCTCCAGTCTCAGGAAACTTCTAGCAGCTTGAAAAATGTAGCTATAGTGACCCACGCCTGTATTTTGTGTGCATTACGGGAATATTACATTGCTGATTTTTGCAATCAAAAAAATAATCTAGAATTCGCAAATATATGATGAATATTCTACCAAATATTTGCGAAATATCGCGAATTCGAATATTGCCCCTGCCACTCATCACTAATAAAGTTGAGCGTACAACTGGATTTTCGGGTTCGGCCGAACTTCACAAAAAAGTTCGAGTTTGGGACCCGAACTTGACCCCGAACCGCATTGAAGTCAATGGGGACCCGAACTTTTGAGCACTAAAATGGCTCTAAAAATGTCATGGAAAGGGCTAGAGGGCTGAAAATGCCAGCAAAATGTGGTTAAGAGCATGGCAAGTGCTCTGCAAACAAATGTGCAAAGGGAAATGACTTTAAATAACATACAATACGTAAAAATAAAAAATAATAATCTTTATCTTGGAGGACGAGGTCCATATGGAGTAGGAGGTTGAGGAGGCAGTGGATGTGGCGGTGTAGGTGGAAGTGGCGGTGGAGGAGGAGGAGGTTGCCTACACTGCTTTTTGGTTTAAATTTTTTTATTTTTTATTAGGGTACACCCCAAAACATTGGGAAATATAACTTGTGATTACCCCCTCCAGTCGTGCTAAACACACGTTCAGACAATACACTGGCTGCAGGGCAGGCCAGCACCTCCAAGGCGTAAAGGGCAAGATCAGGCCATATGCCCAATTTGGAGACCATTTGGATATCTTCTCTATCAACTTTTGATGTTCTTTTCTGAACCTACCATGTTGATCACGGTTATCGGCGAATCAGGGTACCACGCCGGAGAGGGAGCGTGAGAAAGAGAGACCACATCCAAGGGAGATCAATGGATAAAATTTTATTGTGATCGAATGGAAATATGATAAAAGTTCTTAAAACGAAAAAATCGAAGGAAAGGAGGGGGCGCGAGGCAATTACCCACTCCCGACTCGAGGAGGTAGTGACGATAAATAACAATACAGGACTCTTAAGATGCCCTCTTATTAGAATGATTAATAAAAAATTATAGGGAATGTCACTGGAGTATTTAGGACCTGCTGCCACTTTGAAAACTCTAGATAACTTCTGCCGGATTGCACGTCACGGTGACGTCCACGATCCTTTTGGATATCTTCTAAATCAACTTTCGATGTTCTTTTCTGAGCCTACCATGTTGATCACTGTTATCGGAGAATCAGGGTTCCATGCCGGAGAGGAAGCGTGAGAAAGAGAGACCACATCCAAGGGAGGTACATTTTTTTTAATTAAATATGATTGAGCGGAAAAGTGGGATAAATTATTGAAGCACAAATGTGGGACAAGTTATTAAAGTTTAAGCATTGAATGAAAGTAGGGGGCGCGCATCAATTAACCCTTTTGGGACACAGCCTTATTTCACCTTAAGGACCAGGCCATTTTTTGCAAATCTGACAAGTGTCACTTTAGGTGGTGATCATTTTAAAACGCTTTGACTTATACAAGCCATTCTGAGATTGTTTTTTCGTCACATATTGTATGTCATGACACTGGTAAAATGAAGTAAAAAAAAAATCATTTTTATTTATAAAAAAATACCAAATTTAGCAAAAATTTGTAAAAAATTGCAAATTTCCAAGTTTTCAATTTCTCTACTTCTATAATACATAGTAATATCTCCAAAATTTTTTATTACTTTACATTCCCCATATGTCTACTTCATGTTTGGATAATTTTGGGAATGATATTTTATTTTTTGGGGATGTTAACAAGGCTTAGAAGTTTAGAAGCAAATCTTGAAATTTTTCAGAAATTTTCAAAAACCCAATTTTTAGGGACCAGTACAGGTCTGAAGTCACTTTGCGAGGCTTACATGATAGAAACCACCCAAAAATGACCCCATTCTATAAACTACACCCCTCAAGGTATTCAAAACTGATTTTACTAACTTCGTTAACCCTTTAGGTGTTGCACAAGAGTTATTGGCAAATGGGGATGAAATTTGAGAATTTCATTTTTTTGCCAAATTTTCCATTTTAACCCATTTTTTCCACTAACAAAGCAAGGGTTAACAGCCAAACAAGACTATCTTTATTGCCCTGCCTCTGCCCTTTACAGAAACACCCCATATGTGGTCGTAAACTACTGTATGGCCACACAGTAGGGCGTAGAGGGAAAGGTGCGCCATATGGTTTTTGGAAGGAAGATTTTGCTGGACTGGATTATTTACACCGTGTCCCATTTGAAGCCCCCCTGATGCAACCCTAGAGTAGAAACTCCCTAAAAGTGACCCCATCTAAGAAACTACACCCCTCAAGGTATTCAAAATTGATTTTGCAAACGTCGTTAACCCTTTAGGTGTTGCACGAGAGTTATTGGAAAATGGGGATGAAATTTGAGAATTTAATTTTTTGGCCAAATTTTCCATTTTAACCCATATTTTCCACTAATAAAGCAAGGGTTAACAGCCAAAAAAGACTGTATCTTTATTGCCCTGACTCTGCCGTTTACAGAAACACCCCATATGTGGTTGTACACTCCTGTACGGCCACACGGCGGGGCATAGAGGGAAAGGAGCGCCGTGTGGTTTTTGGAGGGCTGATTTTTATGGACCGGTTTATTTACACCGTGTCCTGTTTCAACCCCCCTGATGCACCCCTGGAGTAGAAACTCCCTAAAAGTGACCCCATCTAAGAAACTACACCCCTCAAGGTATTCAAAACTGATTTTACAAACGTTGTTAACCCTTTAGGCGTTGCACAAGAGTTATTGGCAAATGGGGATGAAATTTGAGAATTTCTTTTTTTTGCCAAATTTTCCATTTTAACCCAAAGCAAGGGTTAACAGCCAAACAAGACTGTATATTTATTGCCCTGACTCTGCCAGGTGGGACCGACCCTATTCACATTTGTGAATGTATACGCCCCAAATACAAATTAAATTACCTGGCTTTCCTCCCTTATTTTGCCTAGTTGAAACTCACAGAGCGGGGACCCTAATTATAGCTGGTGACTTCATGGATACCTCCTCTAAAAGATCTGCTATCCCCCTTTAAAAACTTTTCAATCTGGGGTATTAGATACTTGGCGCTGCCTTAATCCTAGCTCACGTGATTACTCTTTTTATTCCCCAGCAAACAATTCATATAGTAGAATAGACTACATCTTTATCTCGAGAGAACATCTACAGCTCTGCTCCACAGCAAAGATTGGTGATATTACACGCTCGGACCACTCCCCAATATTTTGTGATGCCCATCCTACCTCCAGGTCGGGTAAGAACATTAATTGGAGGTTCAATAAGTCCTTGCTGGGCAACCCTAACTACAAATCTCAGATTGCCTCCTACCTGGATGATTATTTCTCTATTAACAATACCCCCGACATATCCCCCAAGGTTCTGTGGGATGTGCACAAGGCATATATTAGGGGTAGATTGATTGGACTTTGCTCCTTCCTTAAAAAGAAATCAGAGAAAAAGTACACGTCCCTGTTGTCAAAGATACACATACTAGAAAAAGCTCATAAGTAGAGTTAAGCGAACACCTGGATGTTCGGGTTCGAGAAGTTCGGCCGAACTTCCCGGAAATGTTCGGGTTCGGGATCCGAACCCGACCCGAACTTCGTCCCGAACCCGAACCCCATTGAAGTCAATGGGGACCCGAACTTTTGGGCACTAAAAAGGCTGTAAAACAGCCCAGGAAAGAGCTAGAGGGCTGCAAAAGGCAGCAACATGTAGGTAAATCCCCTGCAAACAAATGTAGATAGGGAAATGAATTAAAATTAAAATTAAAAAATAAAAATGAACCAATATCAATTGGACAGAGGTCCCATAGCAGAGAATCTGGCTTCACGTCAGCAGAGAAACAGTCTCTTCATGCCATAGCAAAGAATCTGGCTTCATGTCAGCAGAGAATCAGTCTCTTCATGCCATAGCAGAGAATCTGGCTTCATGTCAGCGCAGAATCAGTCTTCATGTCATAGCAGAGAATCAGGCTTCACGTCACCCACCACTGAAACAGGCCACTGTCACACATTTAGGCCCCGGCACCCAGACAGAGGAGAGCGGTCCCGTAACAGAGAATCTGGCCTTATGTCAGTGCAGAATCTGTCTTCATGTCATAGCAGAGAATCAAGCTTCACGTCACCCACCACTGGAACAGGCCACTGTCACACATTTAGGCCCCGGCACCCAGACAGAGGAGAGAGGTCCTGTAACAGAGAATCTGGCCTTATGTCAGCACAGAATCTGTCTTCATGTCATAGCAGAGAATCAGGCATCACGTCACCCACCACTGGAACAGGCCACTGTCACACATTTAGGCCCAGGCACCCAGGCAGAGGAGAGAGGTACGTAACAGAGAATCTGGCCTTATGTCAGCACAGAATCTGTCTTAATGTCAAAGCAGAGAATCAGGCTTCACGTCACCCACCACTGGAACAGGCCACTGTCACACATTTAGGCCCAGGCACCCAGGCAGAAGACAGAGGTCCCGTAACAGAGAATATGGCCTTATGTCAGCGCAGAATCAGTCTTCATGTCATAGCAGAGAATCAGGCTTGTTGTCACCCACCACTGGAACAGGCCACTGTCACACATTTAGGCCCAGGCACCCAGGCAGAGGAGAGAGGTCCCGTAACAGAGAATCTGGCCTTATGTCAGCACAGAATCTGTCTTAATGTCATAGCAGAGAATCAGGCTTCACGTCACCCACCACTGGAACAGGCCACTGTCAAACATTTAGGCCCCGGCACCCAGACAGAGGAGAGCGGTCCCGTAACAGAGAATCTGGCCTTATGTCAGCGCAGAATCTGTCTTCATGTCATAGCAGAGAATCAAGCTTCACGTCACCCAACACTGGAACAGGCCACTGTCACACATTTAGGCCCCGGCACCCAGACAGAGGAGAGAGGTCCTGTAACAGAGAATCTGGCCTTATGTCAGCACAGAATCTGTCTTCATGTCATAGCAGAGAATCAGGCATCACGTCACCCACCACTGGAACAGGCCACAGTCACACTTTTAGGCCCAGGCACACAGGCAGAGGAGAGAGGTCCCGTAACAGAGAATCTGGCCTTATGTCAGCACAGAATCTGTCTTAATGTCATAGCAGAGAATCAGGCTTCACGTCACCCACCACTGGAACAGGCCACTGTCAAACATTTAGGCCCAGGCAGAGGAGAGAGGTCCCGTAACAGAGAATCTGGCCTTATGTCAGCGCAGAATCTGTCTTCATGTCATAGCAGAGAATCAGGCATCACGTCACCCACCACTGGAACAGGCCACTGTCACACATTTAGGCCCAGGCACCCAGGCAGAGGAGAGAGGTCCCGTAACAGAAAATCTGGCCTTATGTCAGCGCAGAATCAGTCTTCATATCATAGCAGAGAATCAAGCTTCATGTCACCCACCACTGGAACAGGCCACTGTCACACATTTAGGCCCCGGCACCCAGACAGAGGAGAGAGGTCCTGTAACAGAGAATCTGGCCTTATGTCAGCACAGAATCTGTCTTCATGTCATAGCAGAGAATCAGGCATCACGTCACCCACCACTGGAACAGGCCACTGTCACACATTTAGGCCCAGGCACCCAGGCAGAGGAGAGAGGTCCCGTAACAGAGAATCTGGCCTTATGTCAGCACAGAATCTGTCTGAATGTCATAGCAGAGAATCAGGCTTCACGTCACCCACCACTGGAACAGGCCACTGTCACACATTTAGGCCCAGGCACCCAGGCAGAGGAGAGAGGTCCCGTAACAGAGAATCTGGCCTTATGTCAGCGCAGAATCTGTATTCATGTCATAGCAGAGAATCAGGCTTCACGTCACCCACCACTGGAACAGGCCACTGTCACACATTTAGGCCCAGGCACCCAGGCAGAGGAGAGAGGTCCCGTAACAGAGAATCTGGCCTTATGTCAGCGCAGAATCTGTCTTCATGTCATAGCAGAGAATCAGGCATCACGTCACCCACCACTGGAACAGGCCACCGTCACACATTTAGGCCCAGGCACCCAGGCAGAGGAGAGAGGTCCCGTAACAGAGAATCTGGCCTTATGTCAGCGCAGAATCTGTATTCATGTCATAGCAGAGAATCAGGCTTCACGTCACCCACCACTGGAACAGGCCACTGTCACACATTTAGGCCCCGGCACCCAGACAGAGGAGAGAGGTCCTGTAACAGAGAATCTGGCCTTATGTCAGCACAGAATCTGTCTTCATGTCATAGCAGAGAATCAGGCATCACGTCACCCACCACTGGAACAGGCCACTGTCACACATTTAGGCCCAGGCACCCAGGCAGAGGAGAGAGGTCCTGTAACAGAGGATCTGGCCTTATGTCAGCACAGAATCTGTCTGAATGTCATAGCAGAGAATCAGGCTTCACGTCACCCACCACTGGAACAGGCCACTGTCACACATTTAGGCCCAGGCACCCAGGCAGAGGAGAGAGGTCCCGTAACAGAGAATCTGGCCTTATGTCAGCGCAGAATCAGTCTTCATGTCATAGCAGAGAATCAAGCTTCACGTCACCCACCACTGGAACAGGCCACTGTCACACATTTAGGCCCCGGCACCCAGACAGAGGAGAGAGGTCCTGTAACAGAGAATCTTGCCTTATGTCAACACAGAATCTGTCTTCTTGTCATAGCAGAGAATCAGGCATCACGTCACCCACCACTGGAACAGGCCACTGTCACACATTTAGGCCCAGGCACCCAGGCAGAGGAGAGAGGTCCCGTAACAGAGAATCTGGCCTTATGTCAGCGCAGAATCTGTATTCATGTCATAGCAGAGAATCAGGCTTCAAGTCACCCACCACTGGAACAGGCCACTGTCACACATTTAGGCCCAGGCACCCAGGCAGAGGAGAGAGGTCCCGTAACAGAGAATCTGGCCTTATGTCAGCGCAGAATCTGTATTCATGTCATAGCAGAGAATCAGGCTTCACGTCACCCACCACTGGAACAGGCCACTGTCACACATTTAGGCCCCGGCACCCAGACAGAGGAGAGAGGTCCTGTAACAGAGAATCTGGCCTTATGTCAGCACAGAATCTGTCTTCATGTCATAGCAGAGAATCAGGCATCACGTCACCCACCACTGGAACAGGCCACTGTCACACATTTAGGCCCAGGCACCCAGGCAGAGGAGAGAGGTCCTGTAACAGAGAATCTGGCCTTATGTCAGCACAGAATCTGTCTGAATGTCATAGCAGAGAATCAGGCTTCACGTCACCCACCACTGGAACAGGCCACTGTCACACATTTAGGCCCAGGCACCCAGGCAGAGGAGAGAGGTCCCGTAACAGAGAATCTGGCCTTATGTCAGCGCAGAATCAGTCTTCATGTCATAGCAGAGAATCAAGCTTCACGTCACCCACCACTGGAACAGGCCACTGTCACACATTTAGGCCCCGGCACCCAGACAGAGGAGAGAGGTCCTGTAACAGAGAATCTTGCCTTATGTCAACACAGAATCTGTCTTCTTGTCATAGCAGAGAATCAGGCATCACGTCACCCACCACTGGAACAGGCCACTGTCACACATTTAGGCCCAGGCACCCAGGCAGAGGAGAGAGGTCCCGTAACAGAGAATCTGGCCTTATGTCAGCGCAGAATCTGTATTCATGTCATAGCAGAGAATCAGGCTTCAAGTCACCCACCACTGGAACAGGCCACTGTCACACATTTAGGCCCAGGCACCCAGGCAGAGGAGAGAGGTCCCGTAACAGAGAATCTGGCCTTATGTCAGCGCAGAATCTGTCTTCATGTCATAGCAGAGAATCAGGCATCACGTCACCCACCACTGGAACAGGCCACTGTCACACATTTAGGCCCAGGCACCCAGGCAGAGGAGAGAGGTCCCGTAACAGAGAATCTGGCCTTATGTCAGCGCAGAATCAGTCTTCATGTCATAGCAGAGAATCAAGCTTCATATCACCCACCACTGGAACAGGCCACTGTCACACATTTAGGCCCCGGCACCCAGACAGAGGAGAGAGGTCCCGTAACAGAGAATCTGGCCTTATGTCAGCACAGAATCTGTCTTCTTGTCATATCAGAGAATCAGGCATCACGTCACCCACCACTGAAACAGGCCACTGTCACACATTTAGGCCCAGGCACCCAGGCAGAGGAGAGAGGTCTGGCCTTATGTCAGCGCAGAATCTGTATTCATGTCATAGCAGAGAATCAGGCTTCACGTCACCCACCACTGGAACAGGCCACTGTCACACATTTAGGCCCAGGCACCCAGGCAGAGGAGAGAGGTCCCGTAACAGAGAATATGGCCTTATGTCAGCACAGAATCTGTCTTAATGTCATAGCAGAGAATCAGGCTTCACGTCACCCACCACTGGAACAGGCCACTGTCACACATTTAGGCCAAGGCACCCAGGCAGAGGAGAGAGGTCCCGTAACAGAGAATCTGGCCTGATGTCAGCGCAGAATCAGTCTTCATGTCATAGCAGAGAATCAAGCTTCACGTCACCCACCACTGGAACAGGCCACTGTCACACATTTAGGCCCCGGCACCCAGACAGAGGAGAGAGGTCCTGTAACAGAGAAAATGGCCTTATGTCAGCACAGAATCTGTCTTCATGTCATAGCAGAGAATCAGGCATCACGTCACCCACCACTGGAACAGGCCACTGTCACACATTTGGGCCCAGGCACCCAGGCAGAGGAGAGAGGTCCCGTAACAGAGAATCTGGCCTTATGTCAGCGCAGAATCTGTATTCATGTCATAGCAGAGAATCAGGCTTCACGTCACCCACCACTGGAACAGGCCACTGTCACACATTTAGGCCCAGGCACCCAGGCAGAGGAGAGAGGTCCCGTAACAGAGAATCTGGCCTTATGTCAGCGCAGAATCTGTATTCATGTCATAGCAGAGAATCAGGCTTCACGTCACCCACCACTGGAACAGGCCACTGTCACACATTTAGGCCCCGGCACCCAGATAGAGGAGAGCGGTCCCGTAACAGAGAATCTGGCCTTATGTCAGCGCAGAATCTGTCTTCATGTCATAGCAGAGAATCAGGCTTCACGTCAGCCACCACTGGAACAGGCCACTGTCACACATTTAGGCCCGGGCACCCAGGCAGAGGAGAGAGGTCCCGTAACAGAGAATCTGGCCTTATGTCAGCACAGAATCTGTCTTAATGTCATAGCAGAGAATCAGGCTTCACGTCACCCACCACTGGAACAGGCCACTGTCACACATTTAGGCCCCGGCACCCAGACAGAGGAGAGGTTCATTCAACTTTGGGTTGCCCCACA
>NC_053391.1:526924192-526984486 GCF_905171765.1 Bufo bufo | reverse complement strand
TTTGTGCCAAAAATGGGTATTTGATTAATAACTGAATATGACAGCAGTATATAACCCTGGAATTTCAAATGTCTTGATTCTGCAAGGCCAGAAAAATTGTGTATTTTGGCAAAAAAGTGTGTTTTTAAAAACCCAGAAAATTATGGCTGTATTTCTAGCTTAAATTGCACACTGACTAATCCTGCACCAGATGTTGAATATTGCCAAAAAAGGGTGATTTTTTACAACCAGATTATTAGTGCTGTTTTTCAAGCTTGGATTTCAATGTCACAAAAGCTCAGATGCAGTACTGGTGCACTGAGCTTGCATAAAATGGCCGCCTCCCACCTAACTGACTTATAAAAGTTATTTTTTTTCGGTCACTGGGCTTAGGGCAGGATAAAAAGATTGTGCCCTGCACCCACTCAACAAAATGTATGTAGATCGCTGAGTTAGATTCACGTTTTGAACAAAGATTCAGTCCTATTCTCTCCCTGAAATCACCAGCCGCATCCTCTCCCTACACTCGTAACAGCAGAGTGACGTGCAGCGCTACGTGACTCCAGCTTATATAGAGGCTGGGTCACATGCTACACTGGCCAATCACAGCCATGCCATTAGTAGGCATGGCTGTGATGGCTTCTAAGGGCACACAGTTAACCGCATGTTGATTGGCTGCTCTGCAGCCTTATAAAAAGCGCCAAGAAATCGCTGAACACCGAACCCGAATCCGAACTTTTACTCGGGTTCCAAAAATCCTAAAGTTCGGTAGGAACCCGATCTTTACAGTTCGGGTTCGCTCAACCCTATGGACGAACATCAGCTGGGAAGATTTGCGAACTGCGCGTTCGCGGATTAACTTTAATGGCGGACTTAAGAAACCTTCAGGTCATATATGCAGCCTGCAAACACTTACTAGAAGTACACAAATAGTCCCACAACATGGATAATGATATACCAGAGGGGGAACATTGGCAAAAATTCCCACAAAAAATATGTATTTTAATCAGGTGCCATTTTTATGCATCTTAAAGAGAAACTCTCAAAAATGTGCCCTGCTGGAACCTAGAAAATTTTTATTTCCTATCGGTGTGATGTATACAAATGTGCAGCACTCCACGTTTTAGTATCCTGCAGAGTCCATAAAAAAAATGCATAAGTTATCGAAAAAAAAAATTCTACCATGGAACTGTATGGTGAGGGTGTGATTATGTGGCTAGAGATAAAAAAAATGTGGAGGTACATTAGGCGGTCACAGGATAAATATGTAACTGTCGGCCAGTACAGGCCCCAAAAATTAGCCAATAGGCATTCACCTGACAGCAAAGAACTTTAGATTCTGTGGCTGGAGGTATATTAGGCGGTCACAGGATAAATATGTAACTGTCGGCCAGTAGAGGCCCCAACAATAAGCCAATAGGCATTCACCTGACAGCAAAGAACTTTGGATTCTGTGGCTAGAGGTACATTAGGCGGTCACAGGATAAATATGTAACTGTCGGCCAGTACAGGCCCCAAAAATTAGGCATTTACCTGACATAAAAGGCCTTTTATGCTGCTGTATATACAGTACATAAGGCAAGGACCATTCTGTGTTCTGTGTGGTAGCGGATATGTGTGGGCTGGCATAAGGAAAATCAATTACACGTGGTCATCATAGGTGTTGAATTCCTCCGAGATCCATACCTTATTCATTTTAAAAAATGTGAGGTAGTCCACACTAGTGAGTTAGGCGAGTACGCTTATATTTTACAATTCCCCCTGCTGCACTGAACATTCTTTCGGACAGAACACTCGATGAGGGGCAAGCTAAGAGTTCCATGGCAAATTGTGGCAGGTCTGGCCACAGGTCAAGCATTGGCGTGCGCACGGGGTGTGCCGGGTGTGCCTGGGCACACCCTAATAGTCACCTCCGTGCTCACTGCCCCCCGCTGATTCCCCTGTCTGTTATGCTGGCTGCCGCCGCCCGCCGCACTATAGTTTAATTTACAATACCTGGCTGTGGGTGGGCGGCGGGCGGTGGCTAGTATTCACATAGGGGGTGGAGTCCTGGACCCAGCGGAGGCAGAGAGGGAGCCGTACGGTGTGTGCTGTGCGGCGCAGGCTGAGTTGACGTGACGTAACGTTACGTCACGCTGCATCTGTGTGTACCTAGCGCGCCTGCAAGTTGGTGAGGTGAGGTGGGGGTGAGGGCTGAGGGCATATAAAAAAAGAACTATGTACCTTTGTAACCCCCTGTCCCACAGTGTTACGCCTCCTCTGTTGTCCCCTGTATTACCCTGATACCCCTCAGTTATATAATATATCTGAGGGGTATCAGGGTATATTATACAGGGGGTAATATAACTAGGGGTATCAGGGTACATGAGGGGTAATATAACTGAGGAGGGCTAGGCTACTATCAGACATTATACAGGGGTAATATAACTTATCTTACCCCTCACCCCTGTATTATGTCCCTGATAGCCCTCCTCAGTTATATTACCCCTGTATAATGTACCCTGATACCCCTCAGTTATATAATATAACTGAGGGGTATCAGGTTAAATTATACAGAGCGGGGTAATATGACTAAGGGGTATCAGTGTATATTATTATACAGGGTAATATAACTAAGGGGTATCAAGGGACATTATTATACAGGGATAATATAACTAAGGGGTATCGGGACATTATTATACACGGGTAACATAACTGAGGAGGGCTATCAGGGGACATTATACAGGGGTAATATAACTTATATCACCCCTGTATAATGTCCTTGATAGCCCTCCTCAGTTATATTACCGCTGTATAATGTACCCTGATACTCCTTGGTTATATTACCCCCTGTATAATATCCCCTGATAGCCCTCCTCAGTCATGTGTCACCCACAGATGCCCCCATAACAGTGTGTCACCCACAGATGCCCCCATAACAGTGTGTCACCCACAGATGCCCCCATAACAGTGTGTCACCCACAGATGCCCCCATAACAATGTGTCACCCACAGATGCCCCCATAACAGTGTGTCACCCACAGATGCCCCCATAACAGTGTGTCACCCACAGATGCCCCCATAACAGTGTGTCACCCACAGATGCCCCCATAACAGTGTGTCACCCACATATGCCCCCATAACAGTGTGTCACCCACAGATGCTCCCATAACAGTGTGTCACCCACAGATGCCCCCATAACAGTGTGTCACCCACAGATGCCCCCATAACAGTGTGTCACCCACAGATGCCCCCATAACAGTGTGTCACCCACAGATGCCCCCATAACAGTGTGTCACCCACAGAAGCCCCCATAACACTGTCACCCACAGATGCCCCCATAACACTGTGTCACCCACAGATCCCCATAACAGTGCACCTGCGCACTGAGGAGAGACTGAAAGCAGGAGAAGATCCGCGGAAGCAAGCAGAGGACGGCACAGCAGGCGACTGAATAGCTTCTTTTGTAAGTAAATAATTTTATTATAGTGCTGAAACTGCTAAACTCTAAAGAAAAGTTTTGGAGAGTGTTTCTCTCTTTCTCAGGTCTGAAGCAATACCGAGGAAGAAAGGAAAACTCTTGAAAGCTTGTCTTTTAAGTATTAGGATAGTACAATAAAAAGGTATCCCTGCATACCGCAATACTCTGGTATTTTGTAATCTTATTTATATATACTTATTTAGTTTTTTTCAGTAGTATGATTAAGTGGTGAAAATTATTAGTGCCCACCCATTTTTGACTGTGGTATCTTATGTGCCCCCCCCCCTATATATTGTTCCTAGGCGCAGAGGCGGAGTCATGACAACGCTAGGGTGAGGCCCGGCCTGTGTGTATGTATATAATATATATATACACTCACCTAAAGAATTATTAGGAACACCTGTTCTATTTCTCATTAATGCAATTATCTAGTCAACCAATCACATGGCAGTTGCTTCAATGCATTTAGGGGGGTGGTCCTGGTCAAGACAATCTCCTGAACTCCAAACTGAATGTCAGAATGGGAAAAAAGTGATTTAAGCAATTTTGAGCGTGGCATGGTTGTTGGTGCCAGACGGGCCGGTCTGAGTATTTCGCAATCTGCTCAGTTACTGGGATTTTCACGCACAACCATTTCTAGGGTTTACAAAGAATGTTGTGCAAAAGGGAAAAATATCCAGTATGCGGCAGTCCTGTGGGCAAAAATGCCTTCTGGATGCTAGAGGTCAGAGGAGAATGGGCCGACTGATTCAAGCTGATAGAAGAGCAACATTGACTGAAATAACCACTCGTTACAACCGAGGTATGCAGCAAAGCATTTGTGAAGCCACAACACGCACAACCTTGAGGCGGATGGGCTACAACAGCAGAAGACCCCACCGGGTACCACTCATCTCCACTACAAATAGGAAAAAGAGACTACAATTTGCACGAGCTCACCAAAATTGGACTGTTGAAGACTGGAAAAATGTTGCCTGGTCTGATGAGTCTCGATTTCTGTTGAGACATTCAAATGGTAGAGTCCAAATTTGGTGTAAACAGAATGAGAACATGTATCCATCCTCTGATGGCTACTTCCAGCAGGATAATGCACCATGTCACAAAGCTCGAATCATTTCAAATTGGTTTCTTGAACATGACAATGAGTTCACTGTACTAAAATGGCCCCCACAGTCACCAGATCTCAACCCAATAGAGCATCTTTGGGATGTGGTGGAACAGGAGCTTCGTGCCCTGGGTGTGCATCCCTCAAATCTCCATCAACTGCAAGATGCTATCCTATCAATATGGGCCAACATTTCTAAAGAATGCTATCCGCACCTTGTTGAATCAATGCCACGTAGAATTAAGGCAGTTCTGAGGGCAAAAGGCGGTCCAACACCGTATTAGTATGGTGTTCCTAATAATTCTTTAGGTGAGTGTATATATACTGTATATATATATATATATATATATATACACACGTGCGTGGGGCGTGTGTGTTTGTGCTTTAGGGTGCACACCCTAATGCAATAGGCTGCGAACGCCTATGAGGTCAAGCCTGCATACCCAGTAGTCCAGGGGTTCCTCGCTTCTCAGGCCGTAAACCCAATTTAGTTGGACACCTGTCGATCTAGGCATTCCCTGAGGCTGGTTCTGGAGGGCAGCTGTCGATGGGTTGGCTGAAAGAATAATCTCATATCCGAAGTGACCAACACATATTCAAACCACCCTCTTTTTGCAAGCACGGTAGGATTTGTACCCGCACCTGTTTCGCTGTGGGTGGAAATTCCTCTGGCAGTGCCCGCAGCAGCAGAATGCAGCATCTTTTGCATCAAGGCCTGGAAATGTTGCATTCTGACAGCCCTCTGTGATGCTGGTAACATGTCCGCCATTTTGTGTTTGTACCGGGTTTCTAAGTACGTTGCCACCCAGTAAAGGTCCTTGGTCTTTATGCTTTTTATACAGGGGTCCATCTTCAAACACTGGAGCATGAAGGCCCCCATTTGCACTAAATTGAAAGCGGTGGAGCGCACTGGCTCCTGCTCATCGCCCAGGAGAATGTCGTCCTCGTTCTCCTCCCCCCAGCCACAGACAACACCAGGGATCCCCGAAAAGTTTAAAGCCTGCTCTTCTTGCTCCTCCTCCTCCTCCTTCCAGCCACTAGCCTCCTCTTTCTCTTCTTCAGACTCCTGCTGACTTGTCTCAGTAGCCCCCCTGGGAATTCTTTCAGCAACTTCCTCATCTTCCAACTTCTGCTCCTTGATGGCTTGATCAATGACACGATGCATTGCACGCTCCAGAAAGAAGGCCTAAGGTACAATATCACTGATGGTGCCCTGGCTGCGACTGACCAATTTGATGATCTCATCAAATGGCCGCAGAAGTCTGCATGCATCGCGCATGAGCAGTCACTGGCGTGAAAAATAACCAAGCTCCCCAAAAACTGTCCTGCCGCAGAGATCCTACAGGTAGTCGTTAATGGCACGTTTCTGCTGGAGCAGCCTATCAAGCATATACAAGGTGGAGTTCCAGCGCGTCGGGCAGTCACAAATCAGACGTCTGACGGGCAAGTGGTGTCGCCGCTGAACGTCAGCAAGGCGAGCCATGACGGCCGTCAGAAGATTCACCAGTGGGCAGTAAAAGTTATGTAAATCCCTGCCCGTGTTTGCTAGACCACTTGTCTGTGGTCAGATGTATCTTGGCACCGACACTGAGTGCCAGAGATATATTAACTTGCTGCTGAACGTAGCCATATAGTTCAGAGATGCCTTTCTGGGAGAAATATTTCATTCTGGGGACCTTCCTTTGCGGTGTGACAATGGCCACAAATTTTCTAAAGGCCTCCGAGTCCACCAATTTATATGGCAGTAATTGGCAGGCTAGAAGTTCCGACAAACCAGCGGTCAGCCGTTGGGCAAGAGTATTTTCCGGTGTCATCAATTATTTATGCTCAAACATTTGGGCCACGGAAGCCTGCCTTGTGCCAGATGAACGCAACGACGGCAAGGTGGAGTGGAGGATAAATCGGAGGAGAGATGAGAAGAAGAAGAGGCAGGACGTGGAGCGCCGGGAGTGTGGCTTTGTGGGTTCTGACGGCATTGCTCCCACTTGGCTCGGTTATGGGAGACCAGGTGCCTTATTAACCACCTCAGCCCCCATAGCTTAAACACCCTAAAAGACCAGGCCACTTTTTACAATTCTGACCTACACTACTTTCACCGTTTATTGCTCGGTCATGCAACTTACCACCCAAATGAATTTTACCTCCTTTTCTTCTCACTAATAGAGCTTTCATTTGGTGGTATTTCATTGCTGCTGACATTTTTAATTTTTTTGTTATTAATCGAAATTTAACGATTTTCTTGCCAAAAAATGAAATTTTTACTTTCAGTTGTAAAATTTTGCAAAAAAAAAGACATATATAAATTTTGCTCTAAATTTACTGTTCTACATGTCTTTGATAAAAAAAAAATGTTTGGGTAAAAAAAAAATGGTTTGGGTAAAAGTTATAGCGTTTACAAACTATGGTACAAAAATGTGAATTTCCGCTTTTTGAAGCAGCTCTGACTTTCTGAGCACCTGTCATGTTTCCTGAGGTTCTACAATGGCCAGACAGTACAAACACCCCACAAATGACCCCATTTCGGAAAGTAGACACCCTAAGGTATTCGCTGATGGGCATAGTGAGTTCATAGAACTTTTTATTTTTTGTCACAAGTTAGCGGAAAATTATGATTATTTTTTTTTGGTTTTTTCTTACAAAGTCTCATATTCCACTAACTTGTGACAAAAAATAAAAACTTCCATGAACTCACTATGCCCATCAGCGAATAGCTTGGGATGTCTTCTTTCCAAAATGGGGTCACTTGTGGGGTAGTTATACTGCCCTGGCATTCTAGGGGCCCAAATGTGTGGTAAGGAGTTTGAAATCAAATTCTGTAAAAAATGGCTGGTGAAATCCGAAAGGTGCTCTTTGGAATGTGGGCCCCTTTGCCCACCTAGGCTGCAAAAAAGTGTCACACATGTGGTATCTCCGTACTGAGGAGAAGTTGGGGAATGTGTTTTGGGGTGTCATTTTACATATACCCATGCTGGGTGAGAGAAATATCTTGGCAAAAGACAACTTTGTATAAAAAAATGGGAAAAGTTGTCTTTTGCCAAGATATTTCTCTCACCCAGCATGGGTATATGTAAAATGACACCCCAAAACACATTCCCCAACTTCTCCTGAATACGGAGATACCAGATGTGTGACACGCCTAGGTGGGCAAAGGGGCTCATATTCCAAAGAGCACCTTTCGGATTTCACCGGTCATTTTTTACACATTTTGATTTCAAACTTCTTACCACACATTTGGGCCCCTAGAATGCCAGGGCAGTATAACTACCCCACAAGTGACCCCATTTTGGAAAGAAGACACCCCAAGGTATTCGCTGATGGGCATAGTGAGTTCATGGAAGTTTTTATTTTTTGTCACAAGTTAGTGGAATATGAGACTTTGTAAGAAAATAAAATAAAATAAATAAATCATCATTTTCCACTAACTTGTGACAAAAAATAAAAAATTCTAGGAACTCGCCATGCCCCTCACGGAATACCTTGGGGTGTCTTCTTTCCAAAATGGGGTCACTTGTGGGGTAGTTATACTGCCCTGGCATTCTAGGGGCCCAAATGTGTGGTAAGGAGTTTGAAATCAAATTCTGTAAAAAATGGCCAGTGAAATCCGAAAGGTGCTCTTTGGAATGTGGGCCCCTTTGCCCACCTAGGCTGCAAAAAAGTGTCACACATCTGGTATCTCCGCATTCAGGAGAAGTTGGGGAATGTGTTTTGTGGTGTCATTTTACATATACCCATGCTGGGTGAGATAAATATCTTGGTCAAATGCCAACTTTGTATAAAAAAATGGGAAAAGTTGTCTTTTGCCAAGATATTTCTCTCACCCAGCATGGGTATATGTAAAATGACACCCCAAAACACATTCCCCAACTTCTCCTGAGTACGGAGATACCAGATGTGTGACACTTTTTTGCAGCCTAGGTGGGCAAAGGGGCCCATATTCCAAAGAGCACCTTTCGGATTTCACCGGTCATTTTTTACACATTTTAAGATTTTGGGGTGTCTTTTTACATATACTCATGCTGGGTGAGAGAAATATCTCGGCAAAAGACAACTTTTCCCATTTTTTTATACAAAGTTGGCATTTGACCAAGATATTTATCTCACCCAGCATGGGTATATGTAAAATGACACCCCAAAACACATTGCCCAACCTCTCCTGAGTACGGCGATACCAGATGTGTGACACTTTTTTGCAGCCTAGATGCGCAAAGGGGCCCACATTCCTTTTATGAGGGCATTTTTAGACATTTGGATCCCAGACTTCTTCTCACGCTTTAGGACCCCTAAAATGCCAGGGCAGTATAAATACCCCACATGTGACCCCATTTTGGAAAGAAGACACCCCAAGGTATTCAATGAGGGGCATGGCGAGTTCATAGAAAAAATTTTTTTTTGCACAAGTTAGCGGAAATTGATTTTATTAATTTTTTTCTCACAAAGTCTCCCTTTCCGCTAACTTAGGAGAAAAATTTCAATCTTTCATGGACTCAATATCCCCCTCACGGAATACCTGGGGGTGTCTTCTTTCCGAAATGGGGTCACATGTGGGGTATTTATACTGCCCTGGCATTCTAGGGGCCCTAAAGCGTGAGAAGAAGTCTGGAATATAAATGTCTAAAAATTTTTACGCATTTGGATTCCGTGAGGGGTATGGTGAGTTCATGTGAGATTAAATTTTTTGACACAAGTTAGTGGAATATGAGACTTTGTAAGAAAAAAATAATAATTTCCGCTAACTTGGGCCAAAAAAATGTCTGAATGGAGCCTTACAGGGGGGTGATCAATGACAGGGGGGTGATCAATGACAGGGGGTGATCAATGACAGGGGGGTGATCAATGACAGGGGGGTGATCAGGGAGTCTATATGGGGTGATCACCCCCCTGTCATTGATCACCCCCCTATAAGGCTCCATTCAGATGTCCGTATGTGTTTTGAGGATCCGATCCATGTATCCGTGGATCCGTAAAAATCATCCGGACATCTGAATGCAGCCTGACAGGGGGGTGATCAATGACAGGGGGGGTGATCAATGACAGGGGGGGTGATCAGGGAGTCTATATGGGGTGATCACCCCCCCGGAAGGCTCAAGGGAGACGCCTGTATGTGTTTTGCGGATTCGATCCATCTATCAGTGGATCCGTAAAAATCATGCGGACATCTGAATGGAGCTTTACAGGGGGGTGATCAATGACAGGGGGGTAATCAATGACAGGGGGGTGATCAGGGAGTCTATATGGGGTGATCACCACAGTCATTGATCACGCCCCTGTAAGGCTCCATTTAGACGTCCGTATGCGTTTTGCGGATCCGATCCATCTATCAGTGGATCCGTAAAAATCATGCGGACATCTGAATGGAGCTTTACAGGGGGGTGATCAATGACAGGGGGGTGATCAGGGAGTCTATATGGGGTGATCACCACAGTCATTGATCACGCCCCTGTAAGGCTCCATTCAGACGTCCGTATGCGTTTTGCGGATCTGATCCATCTATCAGTGGATCCGTAAAAATCATGCGGACATCTGAATGGAGCTTTACAGGGGGGTGATCAATGACAGGGGGGTAATCAATGACAGGGGGGTGATCAGGGAGTCTATATGGGGTGATCATCCACAGTCATTGCTCACGCCCCTGTAAGGCTCCATTCAGACGTCCGTATGCGTTTTGCGGATCCGATCCATCTATCAGTGGATCCGTAAAAATCATGCGGACATCTGAATGGAGCTTTACAGGGGGGTGATCAATGACAGGGGGGTAATCAATGACAGGGGGTGATCAGGGAGTCTATATGGGGTGATCACCACAGTCATTGATCACGCCCCTGTAAGGCTCCATTCAGACGTCCGTATGCGTTTTGCGGATCCGATCCATCTATCAGTGGATCCGTAAAAATCATGCGTACATCTGAATGGAGCTTTACAGGGGGGTGATCAATGACAGGGGGGTAATCAATGACAGGGGGGTGATCAGGGAGTCTATATGGGGTGATCACCACAGTCATTGATCACGCCCCTGTAAGGCTCCATTCAGACGTCCGTATGCGTTTTGCGGATCCGATCCATCTATCAGTGGATCCGTAAAAATCATGCAGACATCTGAATGGAGCTTTACAGGGGGGTGATCAATGACAGGGGGGTAATCAATGACAGGGGGGTGATCAGGGAGTCTATATGGGGTGATCATCCACAGTCATTGATCACGTCCCTGTAAGGCTCCATTCAGACGTCCGTATGCGTTTTGCGGATCCGATCCATCTATCAGTGGATCCGTAAAAATCATGCGGACATCTGAATGGAGCTTTACAGGGGGGTGATCAATGACAGGGGGGTGATCAGGGAGTCTATATGGGGTGATCATCCACAGTCATTGATCACGCCCCTGTAAGGCTCCATTCAGACGTCCGTATGCGTTTTGCGGATCCGATCCATCTATCAGTGGATCCGTAAAAATCATGCGGACATCTGAATGGAGCTTTACAGGGGGGTGATCAATGACAGGGGGGTAATCAATGACAGGGGGGTGATCAGGGAGTCTATATGGGGTGATCACCACAGTCATTGATCACGCCCCTGTAAGGCTCCATTCAGACGTCCGTATGCATTTTGCGGATCCGATCCATCTATCAGTGGATCCGTAAAAATCATGCGGACATCTGAATGGAGCTTTACAGGGGGGTGATCAATGACAGGGGGGTAATCAATGACAGGGGGGTGATCAGGGAGTCTATATGGGGTGATCACCACAGTCATTGATCACGCCCCTGTAAGGCTCCATTCAGACGTCCGTATGTGTTTTGCGGATCCGATCCATCTATCAGTGGATCCGTAAAAATCATGCGGACATCTGAATGGAGCTTTACAGGGGGGTGATCAATGACAGGGGGGTAATCAATGACAGGGGGGTGATCAGGGAGTCTATATGGGGTGATCAGGGGTGATCAAGGGTGAATAAGGGGTTAATAAGTGACAGGGGGGGGGTGTAGTGTAGCGGTGCTTGGTGCAACATATTACTGAGCTACCTGTGTCCTCTGGTGGTCGATCCAAACAAATGGGACCACCAGAGGACCAGGTAGCAGGTATATTAGACGCTGTTATCAAAACAGGGGTTAAAAGGGGTTAAAAAAATCACATCTCCAGCCTGCCAGCGAACGATCGCCGCTGCCAGGCTGGAGATCCACTCTCTTACCTTCCGTTCCTGTGAGCGCGCGCGCCTGTGTGCGCGCGTTCACAGGAAATCTCGGCTCGCGCGAGATGACGCGTATATGCGTGACTCTGCGCAGGGCTGCCGCCTCCGGAACGCGAATCTGCGTTAGGCGGTCCAAAGGCGGTTAAGGCAGTCGTCCCTAGGTGAGTGTTGGGCTTACCGTGACTTATGCGTGGACAGCATAGGCTGCAGATGGCAACACTATTATCAGCAGCTGACACGTTAAAAAAAGCCCACACTGCGGAGCCATGTGCCGGCGTCCTGGGAGCGCCAGATGTGACCGTGCATGGTGGATGGCTCACTCTAGACACGATTGCAGTCTGCTTTTTGCCTCCTGTGCACTGCGAGTTCTGCCTGCTTCTCCTCCCTATCTGCTGATCCGTCTATCCTTCTGAACTCCCCTCCTCTTCCTCTCTTGTGGGCACCCACGTGACGTCCGTCGACACGTCATCATCCTCACCTTCACCCCCACTGACATTAGAGATCTCAGAGTAGGCAGCAACAGCGGGGACCACCCTCCTTGGGCTTATCTGAGTACTGCGGTCAGACCGCTGGGTGGCGGCCGTTGCTACCTCCTCTTCCTCATCCGATGCCAAGAATGGCTGCGCATCAGTAAGGTCTGGGAATGGATGGGAAAATAATTCCTCTGACTCGAGTGGTGGGGCTATGGTGGTGGTGGTGGTGGTGGTGTCTTTGGGGGGTGCACACAGCAGAGAGTGATGAGGGTGCAGATACAGAGGATAAGGCGGGTGCAGAAGCGGAAGGCTGAGTGAGCCACTCAACCAACTCTGGTGTGCCCTTTGAAGTTATCGCACGCGCCTTCTCCAACTTCCCACTTAGGCTCCGGCCTGGTGCACCTGCTCGACCCCTACCATCCCTGCGAAACGATCTGCCTCTTCCGCTGCCTGTCATTTTCTAAATGACCCTCTGCCTAAGTCCGTAGAGAAGAGCAGTATTTGTAGAGGAAGGTATATCGCATCCCTCAATCAGTACTTGGTGTAAAAAGGTATATACAGTAGCAATAGCACTCCTCAATCAGTATTTTGTGGAAGAAGGTATATGGCACCCCTCAATCAGTATTTGGCGGAAACAGGTATATGGCACCCCTCAATCAGTATTTTGTGTAAGAAGGTATATAGCAATAGCACCCCTCAATCAATATTTTGGGGAAGCAGGTATATCGCATCCCTCAATCAGTATTTGGTGGAAGAAGGCATATAGCTATAGCACCCCTCAATCAGTATTTTGTGGAAGAAGGTATATGGCACCCCTCAATCAGTATTTGGCGGAAACAGGTATATAGCACCCCTCAATCAGTATTTGGCGGAAACAGGTACATAGCACCTCTCAATCAGGATTTTGTGGAAGAAGGTATATCACAGCCCTCAAGCAGTTGTTTTTGGGGCAACAGGTATATCACTCCCATTGCAATTAGTTATTCCAATAGCATTTGTCCTATCTAGTGCGATATCGCAGCAGAACTGCATTCAACTGCTGCACAATACAAATACACTATAATATAATTTCTATGTTAGAAAGTATATTATAAGTATATCACACTCCTCTATATGACACCTATCGATAGCACACCTATACCAGTCCTTAAAAGGACTTTTGTGGCCCTATTAGCTAGCGTTTAGTGTCCCTAACTGGCCCTGCTCCAAAATACAACTTCTCCCTACACTGGCAAAACACATAATATAAAATGACTGCCAGATCGGGTTCTGTTATAGGGTTGGGGGTGTGTCCATGTGCTGAAATGTCTCAATTGGCTGTCCTGTCCCACCCGATGGATGTGACAAGTGTCAAATATCGGCGCTATGCAAAAAATATGGCGCATTTTTGTCAAATCGCGAACGAGCAAAGTTTGCCGCAAAACGACTCCCCACTCAGTGTCTAAATCCCATCACTGACAGTCCACAGGCTCTTCCTTCACCACCTCCAGAGCGTAATAAATAGCTGGAAGCAGCAAGCACACACAAACACATCTGTATCTAATGCCAGGGCCGATTCTAGGTGAAATGGGGCCCTGGGGCGAAAAAAAATAAGGGCCCCCCCCCACACAACACTTGCTGACTTGAACGTTTTCTCCCCCATCACTACAGAAATACAGCACCCCATTCCTCTTACATCCAGTGACATCTCCTTTGATGTAGATGTTCTCTGTCCTCCTCTTCTACATTTCCGTCTCTGCAGTTTGACAAAAAAAAAAAATCTTGGTTTACTACTTTTCCATCATCCTCCCATCTTCATCTTCTGGACAAAAACTTCCTACTCCCCCCAATACTGTGCCGCTGTGCTCCCCAATACTATACTTCAGAAGCAGATAATACCCCTGATAATACTAGTGCCACACAGAGCCCCCTATATAAAATATCCCTTCTTTGTGGCCTCAGTAGAAGCCCCAATAGTGCCCCATAATAATGTGCCAGTATCAAGTGCCTCTCTTCCACCCCCCATGTGCCAGTAACAAGTGCCTCTCCATGCCTCCCATGTTCCAGTAACAAGTGCCAACCCCCCCATGTGCCAGTAACAAGTGCCTCTCCATGCCCCCATGTGCAAGTAACAAGTGCCAACCCCCCATGTGCTAGTAACAAGTGTCTCTCTTCCAGGGCCGGGCCGACACAGAGGCTGGGGAGGCTCCAGCCTCAGGGCGCAGCTTGGGCTGGGCGGAAAAATAAACCTTTTTTTTTAATCACTCACTTGCCAGCAGCGCAGCGCTGCCGGGCGCCCTCCCCAGCCAGTCTTCACTCTAAGCTGCGCTTGTGTTAAGCCACAGATAGGAGCAGGAGGCTGCTGATTGGCCAGTATCAGCTAGCTGCCCTGCCATTGGTCCATCCTTTCACACCCCCTTCTCCCTGGAGCTGAACACAGCAGGAGGCAGGCGTTCTCACAGTGGATCATGTGACCATGAAGGAGCATGTGACCAGTGACATCACAGACCTCCTTCTAACAAATCCATTCCAGGCAGCATCTACCCAGCATGTATGGCAGGACTCTGCTGAGCAAAGACCATGTGCCCAGGTGAGGTGACCACAGAAGTGCCCTGGCATCTGTCTGCTGCTGGAAGCTCAATGTGGAGCTTTATGAATGTAAAAACTAATACCCAAGAGGCTAAACAAAACCCTGCTTGTCTGCTTCTGACCCTAATCTTAACACATAACGTTCATTTGATTGCAATCTACTCTAACACCTAAAGGGATTTGTTTAAAGCCTGCTGTGTCTCTAGATGACCTTCTGTTGATAGTAGTGTTAATAGAGTCTCAAAGGTCTGTAAAAATAGGGTAACTGCTTTTATAGACCCTTGAGACTCTATTAACACTACTATAAATATAAGGTCACCTAGAGAAAGAGCAAGTTTTAAAAAAAAAAAATTTCCTTTAGGTGTTAAAACATAACTTATTTGATTGCTTGAACACCTAAAGGAAAACAAATTAAAAACCTGCTGCTTCTCAAGATGACCTTATGTTGATAGCAGTGGTAATAGAGTCTGAAAGGTCTATAGAAGCAGTTACCCTATTTTTACAGACCTTTGAGGCTCTATTAACACTACTGTCAACATAAGGTCATCTAGAGACACAGCAGGTTTTTAAAATAATTTTTCCTTTAGGTGTTACAGCAATCAAATGAAAGTTATGTTTCAACACCTAAAGGAAAAACATAATTAAAAAAAACCTGCTGTTTCTCAAAATGACCTGATGTTGATAGTAGTGTTAATAGAGTCTCAAAGGTTTGTAAAAATAGTGTACCTGCTTCTATAGACCTTTGAGACTCTATTACCACGACTTTTAGCATAAGATCATCTGGAGAAACATCCGTTTTTTTAAATTATTATTTTTTCTTTAGGTGTTAGAGCAATCAAATGGAGGGGGAGAAATGTGACATGGGTGAGGATGGGGTTACATGATGGGCCGGAGACAATGTCTGTAGTCTGTCTGTGCCATGGACGGGGAGAAATATGACATGGAGGGCTGATGGCTGACATGGGGGTCTGATCTGAGGCATTGGGGCTGTTGCCTGTGAGCTGAGGTCTAATTAACATTGGGGGTCTGATGGCTGGTCTGACCTGAGGTGGAATGAAAAATATTGTTTCCTATTATCCTCCTCTAAAACCTAGGTGTGTCTTGGGGTGGGTTGAGGTGGGAGATCATTAATAACAAACATACATATTTAAATGGCGTGGGGGGGGCTTGACTTGAGTCATCTACTGATCAGTGATCATCAGAGCATTAGAGCTGCAGGAATAAATAACATCTAAATGTCTGGTGGGGTAGATGGGGGTGATGGGGGGGGCGGGCGCACTTGGGCAGCTCAGCCTCTGTTGGTGGTGGACCTTGTCCCAGCCCTGCTCTCTTCCTCCCATGTGCCAGTATCAAGTGCCAACCCCCCATGTGCCAGTATCAAGTGCCAACCCCCCCATGTGCCAGGATAAAGTACCAACCCCCCATGTGCCAGTATCAAGTGCCAACCCCCCATGTGCCAGTATCAAGTACCAACCTTCCCATGTGCCAGTATCAAGTGCCGACCCCCTCATGTGCCAGTAACAATTGCCTCTCCATGCCCCCATGTGCCAGTAACAAGTTCCAACCCCCCCATGTGCTAGTAACAAGTGCCTCTCTTCCCCCCATGTGCCAGTATCAAGTACCAACCCCCATGTTCCAGGATAAAGTGCCATCACCCATGTGCCAGTATCAAGTGCCAACCCCCCATATGCCAGTATCAACTCCAACCTCCCCATGTGTCAGTATCAAGTGCCAACCTTCCTATGTGCCAGTATCAAGTGCCAACACCCCCCATGTGCCAGCATCAAGTGCCAACCCCCCATGTGCCAGTATCAAGTGCCAAACCCCCCATGTGCCAGTATCAAGTGCCAACCTTCCTATGTGCCAGGATCAAGTGCCAACACCCCCCATGTTCCAGCATCAAGTGCCAACCCCCCATGTGCCAGTATCAAGTGCCAAACCCCCCCACCCCCATGTGCCAGTATCAAGTGCCTCCCGCTCCCCCATATGCCAGTATCAAGTGCCAACCCCCCCACCCCCATGTGCCAGTATCAAGTGCCTCCCGCTCCCCCCATTTGCCAGTATCAAGTGCCAACCCCCCCACCCCCATGTGCCAGTATCAAGTGCCTCCCGCTCCCCCCATGTGGCAGTAAAAGTCCGGTATTAAAAAAAAAAAAAAAAAAAGCACTTATACTTACCTCCATCATACAACGATGAGATGCAGGCCTCTTCCTGCCTGTGTCCCACGCTCTACGGCTCAGGCAGCGCGATGACGTAATCGCGCTGCCTGCACCGGCCTCTGATAGGCTGCGGGCCTTGTGCCGGCAGCCTATCAGAGGAACAGGGAATGGAGACGCCTCTCCTTCCCCTGCCTCACAGCACAGGCATCTGTATTGCTGTCCTGAGGACGGCGATACAGATGACTATGGAGGAACCATTGTGGAAGCGTTCATTTCCCTGTGACCTACCACCGCCGCGGGCCCCCTTCCCGGAGCCAGAGCGAAGTCCGCACCAGCGCGAGGCCTCACAAAAAAAAGGCTCGGGACCGGCAGGTGTCGGGTGGTGGGCTTGGGGGCTCCTAACGACTCGGGGGCCCGGGGGCAATTGCCCCTTTTGCCTATATGGAAGCGCCGGCCCTGTCTAATGCTATCCTGTGTGATACAACAGCCTGCTGAGTTGTGTATCTAAACTCATCACTGACCGTCCACGGGCTCTTCCCTCACCATCTCCAGAGTGTGATAAACAGCTGGAATCGGCAAGCACGTCCAAACACATATGTATCTATTCCTAACATGTATGTATGCCTGATACAGAGCCTGTTGTGTGCAATACTCCCTGCTGACATGTGTATCTAATCCCATCTTCTATGATACAGCCGGCTGAGCTGTGCATCTAATCCTATCTTGTATGATCCTGCCTGCTGAGCTGTGTATCTAAACCCTTATGCACACAACCGTATCCATTTTGTGATCCACATTTTTTGCAGTCCCATTAAGTTCTATGAAATTGAGGACCTCATTTTGAGGACCAGAATAGGACATACTCTATCTTTACTGGAACTGACATATGGATGTAGAAAACACATAGATGACGTCCATGTGCTTTCCACATCCGTATGTCAGTTCTCCAAAATATAGAACATGCCTGATTCTGGTCCTCATAATGCAGATCTAAAACCCATAGAACTCAATGGGACTGCAAAAAAAATGTCAAAATCGCACACAGACTGTAACCATATTTAGTGGATTAGCGACTTGCAGACCGCAAAACGCATGTGGTTCTGTGCATGAGCCCTATCACTTATACTGAGCACCTATAACAGTGACATCCACAGCGCTCCCATAACAGTGACCTCCAAAGAGCCCCCGTAACAGTGACCTCCACAGGGCCCCCATAGCAGTGACAACCACAGTGCTCTCTTTTTGCCATCCAATTGTGCTATCCAGTGCCACCATTGCTATCCTCATGTGCCATCCAGTGCCCATTGTGTGTCATCCCCAGTGCTCCTTGTGTGCCATCCAGTGCCCTTTGTATGCCATCCACAGTGCTCTTGTGTGCCATCCAGTGCCCCCATTGCCATCCACAGTGCCCCTTGTGCGCCATTCAGTGCCCCCTTTGCCATTCACAGTGCCCCTTGTGTGCCATCCAGTGCCCACACTGCCATCCACAGTGCCCCTCATGTGCCCCCTTTGCCATACACAGTGTCCCTCATGTGCCCCCTTTTCCATGCACAGTGTCCCTCATGTGCCACCTTTGCCATACACAGTGCCCCTCATGTGCCCCTTTGCCATCCACACTGCCCCTCATGTGCCCCCTTTGCAATCCATAGTTTAAGTTTAAATGAAACTGTAGGAAGCAGTTTCTGAAGCTTCCCTCACTCGAGATACAGGCGCATGTGCAGTGTAAATTTGTACCGAGCTGGAGCAGAGAGACCGGCGCATGCGCACTGTAATTGTGCGTACTGTGCCTGCGTTGCAGGTAGAAAACAGAGGCCGGCGCTTCAACTTGAAGGAGGTGGTGATGTCATTAGTGACGATCCATCTCCTGCTCAAGGCAGGAAGAGAAGAGAGGAAGATTAGAAGACGGACTTCGCCCGGAAGCACCGAATACCCATCTGGAGGGACCACGTGACTGGGAGGCAGATCTCAAGAATGGCTGCACTGTGTAAGGTAAGTATTTGATCAATAATCTTTCCTCCACAAGTTATATTTTTTTTTGCTAAAAAAAAGGTTAAGCCCGAAGAACCCCTTTAACTTTGACCTTCACAGCAGCCCGGCCCTTTAACAGTGAGTTTCACAGCACTCAACTCCATTGACAGTAACCTCCTCAGGGGCCCATCCCCTTAACAGTGACCTCCACAGTACCCCACTGCCTTAACAGTGACCTCACAGTACCCTGCTGCCTTAACAGTGACCTCCACAACGCCCTGCCCCTTTAATGCAAGGGCTACATGACGACATGTGTCACGCGACATTTTGTCTTAACAATTTTTATAATGATAGGCTATGGTGTTGCACTGCGGCATGTGACATGTTGCGACTGATGGATTTTTCTGCGACTGTCGCGTTGCAGTCGCAGCATGTCACATGTTGCAGTGCAACACCATAGACTAGCATTACAAAAATTGTCACGCAACACATGTAGCAGTGCAGTTGTGCTCTATGTGTTGTGCGTCTTATTGTCGTCATGTAGTCCTAGCCTAAAGCTGACCTACAGCAGTGAAGAAAAATGGCTGGGTTGTTATGGAAACCTGGTGTTTATGCAAATGAGTTTTTACATGACAAAACTGTATAGAAAGGTTATTGAATATTATGTTAGGACAGTCGAAAAACTTTTTGTCGCCCTAATGATATTGATCTAGGTGTGCAGGTCCACCCAAGCCATCCAACAGATATAAAATAACTTTGAGGTTTACAGGTTCTCAGTCAGATGAGAGCTACTTTGGAATAGCTCCTAATGCACAAGGCTGCCATTGTAAGGTATGCTGTCTGTTATCTGTCTCATGGATAGATGGATGGCTTGTACATACCTGGCTTTTGGCATATAACCTTTGTGTGGTTGTCTATTGTATGTCATAGATAATAGAAGTCTAAGATGCATCCAGCTATCCTCTTAATGCTGTTGCCAAACCTTTTTGATGGGGTTTCCATCAATTTCTAACCTTTTTTTTATGAACCAGACACCCTCTTCTCTTCCGAGCAGGGGGTGCCTGGGGTTCTCCCATTGACTTCCATTATACTCGGATACACGAGCACAGGAATACTCGAGCACACGAATATAGCAATGTGTTCGGGCCAAACACCAGAATACTTTGGTGCTCGCTCATCACTAGATACATACACATATACATACGTCCTTTATATATTTAGATTATTACTATTACACGCCCTCTGTAGTTCTATTTAATTGGATATGAATGCCACTGCTACAGATTTTTTTATTATATTTGTGATGGATTAATAAAATATGCATTTATATTAATTGTGTACTGTGTATATATTCTTAATTGGTGTGGTAGTCATTTTGTATATTGGTGTAATCTCTAGCAGTGCAGCATCCTCTATTTCTAGACAGAATCCTGTTAATCCTCAGATTCTTTTAAAATATTCCACTTAATAAAGTACCAAAGGTACTACTGAAATGATTGATGAATTGAATTTGAAATTATTTATTTTCTTCACATTTAATATAATGAGTGTATGAAGTAATATAATAGAATTATAATCGGCCTTACTTACTAGTGCATCAACTAAGTTAGCAAAATAGTTAGTTAAAAAGTTACACATGGCTACAAGATCAGACTCCCTTACAGGGTTTTCTTGTAACTATAAAAACATATAGGAGTACTTATGAGCTACGGTATATGCACAAAACAGTAGGGGGTAGAGTTTTAGATAAACCATTGAAATGGGGTCAAATCTAGTGTTGAGCGCGAATATCCAAATCGCGAATTTTAATCGCGAATATCGCCACTTCGAGAATTTGTGAATATTTAGAATATAGTGCTATATATTCGTATTTGCGAATAGTGTTGAATATTCTAATCGCAAATTTATCACGAATATATTACATTGACGATTTTCGCAATCAAGTAAACAATGACTGGAGATCACGAATTCTCGAATTTGCAGATTTATGGAGAATATTCGGCCAAAAATTCACGAAAATATCGCAAGTTCGAATATTGCCTATGCCACTCATCGTGTTTTGGTCTTGTGTTTAACGTATATAAAAAATGTTTTTATTTCTGGACTCTGCAAGGTGAAAAAACTTAATGTACTACACTTTTGCATCATTTTTCTCCAACCAATATATTAAACAAAAACATGATGTGAACGCAATAAATAGCAATGAACCCGCTTTTACTAGTAGGCACCTATCACTTCTTGTGGGGTATTGGTGCTGATATCAGTTGGATGACCAGAGGATGACGTTCATGTGTGACGTCACACCAACACTTCGGGAAGCCCGTTCTGACTTCTAAGGCACGAGCAAACACCGCCGGCCGGGGCGTCGCCACATGCAGAAGCCGAAGACGCAAGCAAGCAGGATTAAGCATTGGAGCTCATTGGCAGGACTAAACTACAGGATCTGTAAAAAAATAAATACAAACAAGGCAAGTGACTGTTGTAGACTATTTTTTAAGCACTTTGGAACATGTATGTATCGGAATAAGGCACAGATATTTCTTTTGGGAGTCTTATTTCTATTTCTATTGCAGTTGGCGCAATAGGTATCGGTGGGATTGGAATATTAATATTAAAACTAGCATCCAACTGATATCAGCACCAATACCCCACAATAAGTAATAGGTGCCTACTAGTAAGCGCGGGTTGATTGCAATTTTTATATATTTACCACATCAAGTACTGGCAGGTTACTTTTATTACAACCCAGCAGCTACACAGAAGCCAATAGAAAAATTATATTTATATATAAAAGAATCTATACTAATAGGATATTTGCTACATTACACTCAAAATATTAAGGAGTGCAATGTGGAATGTTATTTAAGTTGTGCGATTTGATGTGAACACAGCCTAACCCACTCTTATCTTGCCATATACATGTACTTTGTGTCGATGTGTCCTTTCTTAACTTTTCTTTTGGCTTCAGACATTCCCAGATGAGTGGCTTAAGAAAACCAGTTGTGGATGAAAAATAAAAAATAAAAATGTGAGCAACACAAATGTTTTTTTTTCTCCAAAGCTGGTCACCTCATGCTACTCCTCTCGGAATATCTCAAGCTTAACTTTAAAAAGCTAATTTTCGGGGACAGGCAAATAGCTCCTTTATGCTGCTTTCATCTAATATCAATACTAGCAGAAAAAATGTTGGAGATGAAAACCAATTTCTATTCATTTAATAACTAAAAGGTAAGAATTCTTTGCAGGCTAGTGACATCCTGCCATCAATAGCTTAGAGGTTCACCGGAGATCTGAAGGTACTCACAGATCAAGAAGAAACTTGTCTATGACTTGATCTTAAATGCAGGGTTACTTCTTTATATCTTACAAGTGTCTCACCTGCTTGCTCTTTTATTTTTCTTCTTCATGGAGTGTACGGAAGAATTAGCTTCTTAAGTGACATTGCTGAGATGAAAGGTGCGTGTAACATGTGTGCACATGTGTATTACAACAGGCTGTGTGTTGGAATAATTACAGAAGGCATACAACCCTGAAGAAAAATGATTACAGGGACATTAGATAATAGTAGATAATTTAAAGTTATGCATAATTCTTGGACATATTTTTATTTTATTTAAGCATATATTGTTTCCTTCACACAAGGTCTATGCCAGGTGTACGTTTGTTTTCATATGCTGCTGTATATACTTGAGTCCATATCGGTCGTTATATTTGTTCAAACTGGCCATACATGTTCAATGAAATCGAATAATGGATGAAATATCTTTCTAAGAACATTCTTTCAAAGAAAGATGTTTCATTCATGAATGATCCTTCCTTCAATGAAAGATATTTACCCCTTAAGGACCCGCTCCCTACATGTACGGTGCTGGTGTCCGTGACTTAAGGACCTGCGTCGAACATGTACGGCGCACTGATCGGGTGGGTGCAGGAGCTGTGCCCGCCAGATGAGCGGCAGGGATCCGGCAGTCACTGATAGCCGGACGCCTGCTGTATGCGCTGGCATTGGTGAAAACACCGATGCAGGTGCATTAACCCTTGCACTGCCGCGGTCAGCGCTCACCGCGGCACGTGCGGGATCCTGCCGGGTCCGGGGTGGCCATTGGGTCCCCATACTGCTTTGACAGGGACCGCTGGCAGGGAAGGCAGCGCGATGCCTTCCTTAGGCATTGTGGTGGCCTTCCGTGACAGCCTGTGAGATCCAGCCCCCTGGATCTCACAGGCAGGAAGGCTGTAAGTGTATTACACTGTGTAATACACTTACAGCCAATGCATCACAATATAGAAGTATTGTGATGCATCGTAAAGGGGATCAGATCCCCAAAAGTTGAAGTCCCAGAGTGGGACAAAAAATACAGTGAAAAACCAAGTAAAAAAAAAAAATAGTTAAAAAAAGTTTTAAGAAAAAATTAAATATTTTCAAGTAAAAAAACAAAAAAAACTAAAAGCGTCCTTTATCCAAAATAAAGTAAACATGTGTAAAAAAAATAGGGAAAAAAAGACAGATTAGGTATTGCCGTGTCTGTATCGACCGACTCTATAAAAATATCCCATGACCTAACCCCTCAGGTGAACACAGTCAAAAAAATAAAATGAAAACTGTGCTAAAAAAATCATTTTTTGTCACCTTACATCACTAAAAGTGAAACACCAAGCGATCAAAAAGGCACATGCCCCCCAAAATAGTACCATTCTAGCCTTCACCTCATCCCGCAAAAAATGATACCCTACTTAAGACAATTGCCCAAAAATAAAAATAAAATATGGCTCTCAGACTATAGAGACACTAAAACATGATTTTTTTGTTTGTTTCAAAAATGCTTTTATTGTGTTAAAATGTAAAAAAAAAAAAGTAAACTTTAGGTATCGCTGCGTCTATAACAACCTGCTCTATAGAAATTCCATATCACCTAACCTCTCAGGTGAACACCGTAAAAAAATTAAAAAATAAAACGGTGTTAAAAAAGCTTTTTTTGTCACCTTGCATCACAAAAAGTGTAATGGCAAGCAATCAAAAAGTCATATGCACCCCAAAATAGTGCCAATCAAACCATCATCTCATCTCGCTAAAATGATACCCTACCTAAGACAATCACCCAAAAAATAACATATTAGGTATTGCCACATCTGTAACGACCTGCTCTATAAAAATATCACATGACCTAACCCCTCAATAAACGCCATAAAAAAAATAAAAACTGTCACAAAAAACATTTTTGTCACCTTACATCACAAAAAGTGTAATGGCAAGCGATCAAAAAGTCAAATGCACCCCAAAATAGTGCCAATCAAACCATCATCTCATTCCACAGAAATGATACCTTATATAAAACAATTGCCAAAAAAAAAATATATATATATATAGCTCTCAGACTATGGAGACACTAAAACATGATTTTTTTTGTTTCAAAAACTCAATTAAATAAAAAAAAAGTATATATATTAGGTATTGCCACGTACATAAGAACCTGATGTATAAAAATATCACATGACCTAAACAGGTGAACAGCATAAAAAAAAAGTGTGTCAAAAAAGCGATTTTTTTTTTTTGTCACCTTACATCACAAAAAGTGTAATACCAAGCGTTTAAAAAGTCATATGCACCCTAAAATAATCAATAAAACTGCCATCTCATACTGAAAAAAATGAGCCTCTACATAAGACAGTCTCCGTGTGTTGTCCGCATCCGTTGCTCCGTTCCGTGACCCCGCTAAAAAAATATTACATATCCTATTCTTGTCCGCGCTTTGTGGACAAGAATAGGCATTTATATTGAAGGCTGTCTGTGCCATTCCGCCAATTGCGGAAGGTGCACGGACGCCATCCGTGTTTTGCGTATCCGCGATTTGCGGACCGCAAAACACTCCACGGTTGTGTGCATGAGGCCTCAAAAGAAGAGAAATTGAGATTTTTTAAAAATTTTTAAAATTTTTGGTAAATTTGGTATTTTATTTATAAATAAAAATGAAATATTTTGACAAATTTACCACTCTCATGAAGTACAATATGTGATGAGAAAACCATCTCAGAATGGCCTGGATAAGTAACAGCGTTTTGAAGTTATCACCACATAAAGTGACAAATGTCAGATTTGCAAAAAATGGCATGGTCCTTAAGGTGAAAAATGGCAGGGTTCTTAAGGGGTTAACCCATTCACGCCCGATGACATACATGTACATCATCGGTCTGGTCTTTAAAGGGAACCTGTCATGTGGATATTTGATTATAATCTAATTAATTATTTACAATCATTAAGTACTAAAAAGTGCCTTAGATGTATTCACTTACTGGTGTGACAGATGGTTACCTCATAATATACACACAAAGATGCCACATGCTGCATGCTAATGAGCTGATTTGAGTCCAGCGTGATGTCAGTGAGTCCAGCGTTTTTTCAGAGCTATAGCCACTCCCCTGCCCACCTGCTGCTGATTCATATGGAAAATAACTGTCAATCAGCAGCAGGTAGGCGGGAAGAGTCAGGAGCGCATGAATATTCAGGACTCATCATTATGAGCTGGAGCTTTTCAATACAAGATGTTGGCAGATTGACTGGGTCAATTAAATAAAGTGACCCAGCATTTTGCTGAGAGAATCAGTCACTTATTTATGCTGCCCTTAGTTAGGACACCATAAAACTGGTGACAGGTTCCCTTTAAACATGGCTCCCGATCGCATGCGCTGTGGGCGCCATAGCCAATTCTGACCACGGCATCTGAGCGTGCTGAAAACCGGATATGCTACGGCTTCCCGTGTGGCGATCGTAGGAGCCGAAGCGTGTCTGCAGCAGCCCCTGTCTTTGTGAATGACAGGAGGCTTTTGCATAGTATTTCCTATGGAGCCATTGCCTGTAATAGGGCTCCATAGGAGTAGTAAAATCATCATAGATTCCAATGCAAGTGCATTGGAGTCTATGATAATAGAAAACAGATGATTGATTGTTATAGTTCCCTATGGGAACAATAAAAAAGTGTAAAAAAAAAGTTAAAAAAAATACATAAAAAAAAAACATAAAAATTTAAATCACCCCCTTTTCCCAAAATAAAAATAAAAGAACAAAAACATTTTTTTAAATACACTTCATGGGTGTCGCGATGTGCGAAAACGCCCAAAGTATAAAAATATTAAAATATATTCCCCATACGGCAAACAGCAAAACGGAAAAAAGGATCCAAATGGACGATTTGCCATTTTTGGTCGCTTCATAAAAAGTAATCATAAAGTAAAAAAATTGAGCCCCTGTACAGCTCCGTACACATAATTACAAACAATTTATAGGGGTCAAAATATGGCGACAAAAAATAAAACTGACTTTTTCCCATTTTTATCACGCAAGAAACACTATACATATAAGGCATCACCGGATTCATACTGACCTGTAGAATAAAAGAAACTGGTCAGTTTTATCGCACATCGAACATCGTAAATAAAATAAAAACTTAAAACTGTGGTAGAATTGCATTATTTTTGCAATTTCACGCAATTTGGAATTTTTTTCCCACTTCCCACTACATCATATGCAATATTAAATGGTGGCGTTGAAAAGTACAACTTGTCCCGCAAAAAACAAGCCCTCATATGGCTATGTGAACAGACAAATAAAAAAGTTAGGGCTCTGGGAAGGCTGGGGGTGCAAAACGAAAATGCAAAGAAAAAAACTCTGGGGGTGAAAGGTGAAAAACACAGCTGAATTTTTTTTCAAACGATAATAAGTTTGTTTTGGTTGAAATCATCTGTTTTGATCAACTTTAGGCCTCTTTCACACGACAGTATGTCTTTTTCAGTGTTTTGCGGTCCGTTTTAAACGGATCCGTTGTTCCGTTTTTTGTTTCCGTTGTGTTTCCGTTTCCGTTCCGTTTTTCCGTTCCGTTTTTCCGTATGGCAAATACAGTATACAGTTATTTCATAGAAAAAATTGGGCTGGGCATAACATTTTCAATAGATGGATCCGCAAAAAACGGAACGGATACGGAAGACATACGGATGCACTTCCGTAGGCATTCCGTTTTTTTGCGGACCCATAGACTTTAATGGAGCCACGGAACGTGATTTGCGGCCAAATATAGGACATGTTCTATGTTAAAACGGAACGGAAAAACGGAAAAACGGAAACGGAATGCATACGGAGTACATTCCGTTTTTTTTGCGGACCCATTGAAATCAATGGTTCCGTATACGGACCGTATACGGACCGCAAAAAACAGCCAGTAAACGGGAAAAAAAAACGGCCGTGTGAAAGAGGCCTTAGGCTAATGTATATGGTCACCTTTAAGCTGGCCATACATATTAAATAGCTGTCAGCCCAATGATTATTCAGCTACCAGCTATCTCTACCATTTTCCTCACTGCTTCCTCATACACATATAGGTTTGTTTTAGCCAAACATGCTATGGGGAGAGCAGACAGAGCCACTAGTGTTGATGAAGCATCAAAGTGCGCATATGCTCAGGTGCTCGAGTAGAACACTTCATGATGATCGGGTGTTCTACCGAGCACAATGGAAGTCAATGGGAGAACCCCAGGCACCCCCTGCTCTAAAGAGGGGAGGGTGTCGGGACTCTAGTTCGGCTTAGGAGTCCCTGCTCTGGCTCAGTGCTTGGGGACACCCCAGTGCATTTACAGTTGCAAGAAAAAGTATGTGAACCCTTTGGAATAATATGGATTTCTGCATAAATTGGTCATAAAATGTAATCTGATCTTCATCTAAGTCACAACAATAGACAATCACAGTCTGCTTAAACTAATAACACACAAAGAATTAAATGTTACCATGTTTTTATTGAACACACCATGTAAACATTCACAGTGCAGGTGGAAAAAGTATGTGAACCCCTAGACTAATGACATCTCCAAGAGCTAATTGGAGTGAGGTGTCAGCCAACTGGAGTCCAATCAATGAGATGAGATTGGAGGTGTTGGTTACAGCTGCCCTGCCCTATAAAAAACACACACTGGTTCTGGGTTTGCTTTTCACAAGAAGCATTGCCTGATGTGAATGATGCCTCGCACAAAAGTGCTCTCAGAAAACCTACGATTAAGAATTGTTGACTTTGATAAAGCTGGAAAGGGTTATAAAAGTATCTCCAAAAGCCTTGCTGTTCATCAGTTCACGGTAAGACCTAGGAGTGGCCGTCCTGTAAAGATGACTGCAAGAGCACAGCGCAGACTGCTCAATGAGGGGGAAGAAGAATCCTATAATGTCAGCTAAAGACCTACATAAGTCTCTGGCATATGCTAACATCCCTCTTTAGCGAATCTACGATACGTAAAACACTAAACAAAAATGGATTTCATGGCAGGATACCACAGAGGAAGCCACTGCTGTCCCAAAAAAACATTTCTGCACATTTACAGTTTGCACAAGAGCACCTGGATGTTCCACAGCAGTACTGGCAAAATATTCTGTGGACAGATGAAACCAAAGTTGAGATGTTTGGAAGAAACACACAACACTATATCTGGAGAAAAAGAGGCACAGCACACCAACATCAAAACCTCATCCCAACTGTGAAGTATGGTGGTGGGGGCATCATGGTTTGGGGCTGCTTTGCTGCGTCAGGGCCTGTACGGATTGCTATCATCGAAGGAAAAATGAATTCCCAAGTTTATCAAGACAATTTGTAGGAGAATGTAAGGACATCTGTCCACCAGCTGAAGCTCAACAGAAGATGGGTGTTGCAACAGGACAACGACCCAAAGCATAAAAGTAAATCAACAACAGAATGTCTTAAACAGAAGAAAATACGCCTTCTGGAGTGGCCCAGTCCTGACCTCAACCCGATTGAGATGCTGTGGCATGACCTCAAGAAACGATTCACACCAGACATCCCAAGAATATTGCTGAACTGAAACAGTTCTGTAAAGAGGAATGGTCAAGAATAGAGTTGAGCGAACACCTGGATGTTCGGGTTCGACGAGTTCGGCCGAACTTTCGAAAAATGTTCGGGTTCGGGATCCGAACTCGACCCGAACTTCATCCCGAACCCGAACCCCATAGAAGTCAATGGGGACCCGAACTTTTGGGCACTAAAAAGGCTGTAAAACACACCCGGAAAGGGCTAGAGGGCTGCAAAAGGCAGCAAAATGTAGTTAAATCCCCTGCAAACAAATGTAGATAGGGAAATGATGAGTTAACATAAAATAAATAAAAATTAAACAATATTAATTGGAGTGAGGTCCCATAGCACAGAATCAGGCTTCAAGTCACCAACCAATGGAGAAGGTCACTTACTATTATTTTGACCACAGCACCCAGACAAAGGAGAGAGGTCCCACAGCAGAGAACCAGGCATCATATCACCCACCACAGGAGTAGGCCACCATTTAGTTACTTTGACCCCTACACCCAGACGGAGGAGAGAGGTTACACAGCAGAGAATCAGGCATTTAGATCACCCACCACAGGAGTAGGCCACCATTGAATCAGACCCCGGCAACCATGTCAGATGGCACAAGCATAAGCTTTATATCAATCAGCACAGGAGAAGGCGATTTGACAGACTTTGACCCCTACACCCGGACGGAGGAGAGAGGTTTCAAAGCAGAGAATCAGGCATTTAGATCACCCACCACAGGAGTAGGCCCCAATTTAATGGGACCCCGGCAACCATGTCAGATGGCACAACCATCAGCTTTATATCAATCAGCACAGGAGAAGGCGACTTTGAAAGACTTTGACCCCTACACCCAGACGGAGGAGAGAGGTTTCACAGCAGAGAATCAGGCATTTAGATCACCCACCACAGGAGTAGGCCCCCATTGAATCAGACCCTGGCAACCATGTCAGATGGCACAACCATCAGCTTTATATCAATCAGCACATGAGAAGGCGACTTTGAAAGACTTTGACCCCTACACCCAGATGGAGGAGAGAGGTTTCACAGCAGAGAATCAGGCATCATATCAACCACCACAGGAGAAGCCACCATTTAGTTACTTTGACCCCTGCACCCAGGAAGAGGAGAGAGGCACCACAGCACATATTCTGGCATCATATCAGCCACCACAGGAGAAGCCACCATTGAGTTACTTTGACCCCCGCACCCAGGAAGAGGAGAGAGGCACCACAGCACATATTCTGGCATCATATCAGCCACCACAGGAGAAGCCACCATTGAGTTACTTTGACCCCCGCACCCAGGAAGAGGAGAGAGGCACCACAGCACATATTCTGGCATCATATCAGCCACCACAGGAGAAGCCACCATTTAGTTACTTTGACCCCTTCACCCAAACAGAGGAGAGAGGTTCCACATCAGAGAATCAGGCATCATATCAACCACCACAGGAGTAGGCCACAATTTAGTTTATTTGACCCCTGCACCCAGGAAGAGGAGAGAGGCCCCACAGCACATATTCTGGCATCATATCACACACCACAGGAGAAGGCCTCTTTCAGTGATTTAGGCCTTTGGACCCAGACAGAGGAGAGAGGTCAGAGATTAGCTTCATATCCCCCAGCACAGCAGAAGACCGCTTTATTTGACTTAGGCCTCAGCACCCAGACAGAAGACAGAGGTAGCATGGCAGAGGTTATGGCTTCATGTCACCCGTTAGTTTAACCGGCCACTTTCATCTGGTTAGGCCCCGGCGCCCAGACAGAGAAGAGTTTCATTCAACTGTGGGTTTCATAAAATTTGTATCAAATAAAGAAGTGGCCCGTAGCACAACAAGACATGTTTTAGGCAGTTAATAAGGACTACTCTGCACAAGGGAGGGACAGGTCCTGTGGGATCCATGCCTGGTTCATCTTTATGAAGGTCAGCTTGTCCACGTTGGCTGTGGACAGGCGGCTGCGCTTGTCAGTAATGACGCCCCCTGCCGTGCTGAATACGCGTTCAGATAAAACGCTGGCCGCCGGGCAGGAAAGCACCTCCAAGGCATAACATGCTAACTCTGGCCACGTGGACAATTTCGAAACCCAGTAGTTGAATGGGGCCGAACCATCCGTCAGGATGTGGAGGGGTGTGCAGACATACTGTTCAACCATGTTAGTGAAATGCTGCCTCCTGCTAACACGTTCCGTATCAGGTGTCGGTGCAGATAGCTGTGGCGTGGAGACAAAACTTTTCCAAATTTCTGCCATGCTAACCCTGCCCTCAGATGAGCTGGCCGTGACACAGCTGCGTTGGCGACCTCTTGCCACTCCTCTGCCTTCACCTTCCACCTGTTCCCCTGTGACATGTGGGAATGCTCTCAAGAGCGCCTCTATCAGCGTGCGCTTGTACTCGCGCATCTTACGGTCGCGCTCCAGTTCAGGAATTAAAGTGGGCACATTGTCTTTATACCGGGGATCCAGCAGGGTGGCCACCCAGTAGTCTGCACACGTTAAAACGTGGGCAACTCTGCTGTCGTTGCGCAGGCATTGGAGCATATATTCGCTCATGTGGGCCAGGCTACCCATGGGTAAGGACAAGCTGTCCTCTGTGGGAGGCGTATCGTCATCGTCCACCGTATCCCCCCAGCCACGCACCAGTGATGGGCCTGGGCTGCCACCCCGCTGTGAACTTGCGTCATCCTCGTCCCCCTCCACCTCCTCCTCCTCCTCGTCCTCCAGTACAGTGCCTTGGCTGGCGCCTTGTAAACCTGTCCTCTGCTGCTTAAACAAACCTCCCTCTGAGCCACTTCGAACAGACTGGCCCAAAAGTGTTAGAAACGAGCCCTCATCCTCCTCCTCCTCCTCCACCTGGGCCACCTCCTCTAACATCATTGCCCTAAGTGTTTTCTCAAGGAGACATAGAAGTGGTATTGTAACGCTGATAACAGTGTCATCGCCACTGGCCATGTTGGTGGAGTACTCGAAACAGCGCAGCAGGGCACACAGGTCTCGCATGGAGGCCCAATCATTGGTGGTGAAGTGGTGCTGTTCGGCAGTACGACTGACGCGAGCGTGCTGCAGCTGAAACTCCACTATGGCCTGCTGCTGCTCGCACAGTCTCTCCAGCATGTGCAAGGTGGAGTTCCACCGGGTGGGCACGTCGCATATGAGGCGGTGAGCGGGAAGGCCGAAGTTCCGCTGTAGCGCAGACAGGCGAGCAGCGGCAGGATGTGAACGGCGGAAGCGCGCACAGACGGCCCGCACTTTATGCAGCAGCTCTGACATGTTGGGGTAGTGGTGAATGAACCTCTGCACCACCAAGTTCAGCACATGCGCCAGGCAAGGGATGTGCGTAAAACCGGCTAGTCCCAGAGCTGCCACGAGATTTCGCCCATTATCGCATACCACCAGGCCTGGCTTGAGGCCCACCGGCAGAAACCACTCGTCGGTCTGTTGTTCAATACCCCGCCACAACTCCTGTGCGGTGTGGGGCCTGTCCCCCAAACATATGAGTTTCAGAATGGCCTGCTGACGTTTACCCCGGGCTGTGCTGAAGTTGGTGGTGAAGGTGTGTGGCTGACCGGATGAGCTGGTGGAAGCAGTGGAGGAGGAAGCCGAGTAGGAGGAGGAGGCTACAGGAGGCAGAGAATGATGCCCTGCGATCCTAGGGGGCGGAAGGACGTGCGCCAAGGAACTGTCCGCTGGGGGCCCAGCCGCCACTACATTAATCCAGTGTGCAGTTAGTGAGATATAGCGTCCCTGGCCGTGCTTACTGGTCCACGTATCTGTGGTTAGGTGGACCTTGCCACAAATGGCGTTGCGCAGTGCACACTTGATTTTATCGGACACTTGCATGTGCAGGGAAGGCACGGCTGTCTTGGAGAAGTAGTGGCGGCTGGGAACCACATACTGCGGGACAGCCATGGCCATCAGCTGTTTGAAGCTGTCTGTGTCCACCAGCCGGAATGACAGCATTTCAAAGGCCAGCAGTTTAGAAATGCTGGCGTTCAGGCCAAGGGCTCGAGGGTGACTCGGGGGGAATTTGCGCTTCCTCTCTAAGGTTTGAGATATTGAGAGCTGAACGCTGCTGTGTGATATAGTGGAGACACTAGTTGACGGTGGCGGTGGTGGTGGTGTCGGTGGCACATCCTCTGTTTGCTGCTCGGCAGGTGGCAACATTCCTCTCGAGGCGGAAGCCGAGGCAGCAGCGGTAGAGGGAGCAGGGGGAGCCTCAGCGAGTGCCTGGTTTTTAAGGTGTGTACCCCACTGCAGTTCATGCTTTGCATGTAGATGCCTGGTCATGCAGGTTGTGCTGAGGTTCAGAACGTTAATGCCTCGCCTCAGGCTCTGATGGCAGAGCGTGCAAGTCACTCGGGTCTTGTCGGTAGGACATTGTTTAAAGAAGTGCCATGCCAGGGAACTCTTTGAAGCTGCCTTTGTGGGGCTGGGTCCCTGTTGGCGATGTCCAGTAGCAGGCGAACTCTGGGGGCGGCGGCTCGTCTGCTTTGGCCCCCTGCTCCCTCTTTGGCTTCGCTGTTGTCTCGGTCTCACCACTACCTCTTCCTCTGAACTGTGAAAGTCATCGCCACGACCTTCAGTCCATGTGGGGTCTAAGACCTCATCGTCCTCTGCATCGTCTTCCACCCAGTCTCCCTCCCTGACCTCCTCCTGTTCAGTCTGCACACTGCAAAAAGACGCGGCAGTGGGCACCTGTGTTTCGTCATCATCAGAGAGTCGGTGACTCTGCTGTGGTGGTATTCCCATGTCCTCTTCATCTGGAGACATAAGTGGTTGTGCGTCAGTGCATGGAATGTCTTCCTCCACTGGGGAAGGGCTAGGTGGACGCCCCTGGGAAACCCTGGAAGCAGAGTCTTCAAACAGAAGAAGAGACTGCTGCATAACTTGTGGCTCAGACCGTTTCCCTGATATGCTTGGGGGTGATGTGACAGACTGATGGGCTTGGTTTTCAGGTGCCACCTGTGCGCTTTCCGCAGAAGACTGGGTGGAAGACCATGTGGTGAACGTGCTGGAAGCACTGTCGGCCACCCAATCGATTAATGCCTGTACCTGCTCAGGCCTTACCATCCTAAGAGCGTCATTGGGCCCCACGAGATATTGCGGTACATTCTGCCGGCTAGTTGAGGGAGTTCGTTCCCTACTGTGTGCGCCTGGGGCCGAACGGCCACGTCCTCTACCAGCAACAGAGGCTCCACGGACACCACCACGACCACGTCCTCGTCCCTTAATAGCATTTTTCTTCATTGTTGCGATTCAACTCGCACCACAATGAAATATATTATTTTTTATAAGCAAAATCCCCTCACTGGAATACTTTCAGTCTTTTGACTGTATGGATTACAGATGGAATGACTGTTATATGTGAGTACCGCTTTCTTTGACAGATTCTAGTATGGGTACATATATGTTTTCCCAACCCCAGCACATTAGTTTGCTAATTCCAGATGTATGAAACGCAGGCCTAACTGTATCTAGTATATTGAACGCCAGATAAACTAACTTGGCCTTTTTTAAATAAAAAAAAATTCCCTCACTGGAATACTTTCAGTCTTTTGACTGTATGGATTACAGATGGAATGACTGTTATATGTGAGTACCGCTTTCTTTGACAGATTCTAGTATGGGTACATATATGTTTTCCCAACCCCAGCACATTAGTTTGCTAATTCCAGATGTATGAAACGCAGGCCTAACTGTATCTAGTATATTGAACGCCAGATAAACTAACTTGGCCTTTTTTAAATAAAAAAAATTCCCTCACTGGAATACTTTCAGTCTTTTGACTGTATGGATTACAGATGGAATGACTGTTATATGTGAGTACCGCTTTCTTTGACAGATTCTAGTATGGGTACATATATGTTTTCCCAACCCCAGCACATTAGTTTGCTAATTCCAGATGTATGAAACGCAGGCCTAACTGTATCTAGTATATTGAACGCCAGATAAACTAACTTGGCCTTTTTTAAATAAATAAAAAATTCCCTCACTGGAATACTTTATGGCTTTTGACTGTATGGATTACAGATGGAATGACTGTTATATGTGAGTACCGCTTTCTTTGACAGATTCTAGTATGGGTACATATATGTTTTCCCAACCCCAGCACATTAGTTTGCTAATTCCAGATGTATGAAACGCAGGCCTAACTGTATCTAGTATATTGAACGCCAGGTAAACTAACTTGGCCTTTTTTAAATAAAAAAAATTCCCTCACTGGAATACTTTCAGTCTTTTGACTGTATGGATTACAGATGGAATGACTGTTATATGTGAGTACCGCTTTCTTTGACAGATTCTAGTATGGGTACATATATGTTTTCCCAACCCCAGCAAATTAGTTTGCTAATTCCAGATGTATGAAACGCAGGCCTAACTGTATCTAGTATATTGAACGCCAGATAAACTAACTTGGCCTTTTTTAAATAAAAAAAATTCCCTCACTGGAATACTTTCAGTCTTTTGACTGTATGGATTACAGATGGAATGACTGTTATATGTGAGTACCGCTTTCTTTGACAGATTCTAGTATGGGTACATATATGTTTTCCCAACCCCAGCACATTAGTTTGCTAATTCCAGATGTATGAAACGCAGGCCTAACTGTATCTAGTATATTGAACGCCAGATAAACTAACTTGGCCTTTTTTAAATAAAAAAAAATTCCCTCACTGGAATACTTTCAGGCTTTTGACTGTATGGATTACAGATGGAATGACTGTTATATGTGAGTACCGCTTTCTTTGACAGATTCTAGTATGGGTACATATATGTTTTCCCAACCCCAGCACATTAGTTTGCTAATTCCAGATGTATGAAACGCAGGCCTAACTGTATCTAGTATATTGAACGCCAGATAAACTAACTTGGCCTTTTTTAAATAAAAAAAATCCCCTCACTGGAATACTTTCAGTCTTTTGACTGTATGGATTACAGATGGAATGACTGTTATATGTGAGTACCGCTTTCTTTGACAGATTCTAGTATGGGTACATATATGTTTTCCCAACCCCAGCACATTAGTTTGCTAATTCCAGATGTATGAAACGCAGGCCTAACTGTATCTAGTATATTGAACGCCAGATAAACTAACTTGGCCTTTTTTAAATAAAAAAAATTCCCTCACTGGAATACTTTCAGTCTTTTGACTGTATGGATTACAGATGGAATGACTGTTATATGTGAGTACCGCTTTCTTTGACAGATTCTAGTATGGGTACATATATGTTTTCCCAACCCCAGCACATTAGTTTGCTAATTCCAGATGTATGAAACGCAGGCCTAACTGTATCTAGTATATTGAACGCCAGATAAACTAACTTGGCCTTTTTTAAATAAAAAAAAATTCCCTCACTGGAATACTTTCAGTCTTTTGACTGTATGGATTACAGATGGAATGACTGTTATATGTGAGTACCGCTTTCTTTGACAGATTCTAGTATGGGTACATATATGTTTTCCCAACCCCAGCACATTAGTTTGCTAATTCCAGATGTATGAAACGCAGGCCTAACTGTATCTAGTATATTGAACGCCAGATAAACTAACTTGGCCTTTTTTAAATAAAAAAAATTCCCTCACTGGAATACTTTCAGTCTTTTGACTGTATGGATTACAGATGGAATGACTGTTATATGTGAGTACCGCTTTCTTTGACAGATTCTAGTATGGGTACATATATGTTTTCCCAACCCCAGCACATTAGTTTGCTAATTCCAGATGTATGAAACGCAGGCCTAACTGTATCTAGTATATTGAACGCCAGATAAACTAACTTGGCCTTTTTTAAATAAAAAAAATTCCCTCACTGGAATACTTTCAGTCTTTTGACTGTATGGATTACAGATGGAATGACTGTTATATGTGAGTACCGCTTTCTTTGACAGATTCTAGTATGGGTACATATATGTTTTCCCAACCCCAGCACATTAGTTTGCTAATTCCAGATGTATGAAACGCAGGCCTAACTGTATCTAGTATATTGAACGCCAGATAAACTAACTTGGCCTTTTTTAAATAAAAAAAATTCCCTCACTGGAATACTTTCAGTCTTTTGACTGTATGGATTACAGATGGAATGACTGTTATATGTGAGTACCGCTTTCTTTGACAGATTCTAGTATGGGTACATATATGTTTTCCCAACCCCAGCACATTAGTTTGCTAATTCCAGATGTATGAAACGCAGGCCTAACTGTATCTAGTATATTGAACGCCAGATAAACTAACTTGGCCTTTTTTAAATAAAAAAAAATTCCCTCACTGGAATACTTTATGGCTTTTGACTGTATGGATTACAGATGGAATGACTGTTATATGTGAGTACCGCTTTCTTTGACAGATTCTAGTATGGGTACATATATGTTTTCCCAACCCCAGCACATTAGTTTGCTAATTCCAGATGTATGAAACGCAGGCCTAACTGTATCTAGTATATTGAACGCCAGATAAACTAACTTGGCCTTTTTTAAATAAAAAAAATTCCCTCACTGGAATACTTTCAGTCTTTTGACTGTATGGATTACAGATGGAATGACTGTTATATGTGAGTACCGCTTTCTTTGACAGATTCTAGTATGGGTACATATATGTTTTCCCAACCCCAGCACATTAGTTTGCTAATTCCAGATGTATGAAACGCAGGCCTAACTGTATCTAGTATATTGAACGCCAGATAAACTAACTTGGCCTTTTTTAAATAAAAAAAATTCCCTCACTGGAATACTTTCAGTCTTTTGACTGTATGGATTACAGATGGAATGACTGTTATATGTGAGTACCGCTTTCTTTGACAGATTCTAGTATGGGTACATATATGTTTTCCCAACCCCAGCACATTAGTTTGCTAATTCCAGATGTATGAAACGCAGGCCTAACTGTATCTAGTATATTGAACGCCAGATAAACTAACTTGGCCTTTTTTAAATAAATAAAAAATTCCCTCACTGGAATACTTTCAGGCTTTTGACTGTATGGATTACAGATGGAATGACTGTTATATGTGAGTACCGCTTTCTTTGACAGATTCTAGTATGGGTACATATATGTTTTCCCAACCCCAGCACATTAGTTTGCTAATTCCAGATGTATAAAACGCAGGCCTAACTGTATCTAGTATATTGAACGCCAGATAAACTAACTTGGCCTTTTTTAAATAAAAAAAATTCCCTCACTGGAATACTTTCAGTCTTTTGACTGTATGGATTACAGATGGAATGACTGTTATATGTGAGTACCGCTTTCTTTGACAGATTCTAGTATGGGTACATATATGTTTTCCCAACCCCAGCACATTAGTTTGCTAATTCCAGATGTATGAAACGCAGGCCTAACTGTATCTAGTATATTGAACGCCAGATAAACTAACTTGGCCTTTTTTAAATAAAAAAAATTCCCTCACTGGAATACTTTCAGTCTTTTGACTGTATGGATTACAGATGGAATGACTGTTATATGTGAGTACCGCTTTCTTTGACAGATTCTAGTATGGGTACATATATGTTTTCCCAACCCCAGCACATTAGTTTGCTAATTCCAGATGTATGAAACGCAGGCCTAACTGTATCTAGTATATTGAACGCCAGATAAACTAACTTGGCCTTTTTTAAATAAATAAAAAATTCCCTCACTGGAATACTTTCAGTCTTTTGACTGTATGGATTACAGATGGAATGACTGTTATATGTGAGTACCGCTTTCTTTGACAGATTCTAGTATGGGTACATATATGTTTTCCCAACCCCAGCACATTAGTTTGCTAATTCCAGATGTATGAAACGCAGGCCTAACTGTATCTAGTATATTGAACGCCAGATAAACTAACTTGGCCTTTTTTAAATAAATAAAAAATTCCCTCACTGGAATACTTTATGGCTTTTGACTGTATGGATTACAGATGGAATGACTGTTATATGTGAGTACCGCTTTCTTTGACAGATTCTAGTATGGGTACATATATGTTTTCCCAACCCCAGCACATTAGTTTGCTAATTCCAGATGTATGAAACGCAGGCCTAACTGTATCTAGTATATTGAACGCCAGGTAAACTAACTTGGCCTTTTTTAAATAAAAAAAATTCCCTCACTGGAATACTTTCAGTCTTTTGACTGTATGGATTACAGATGGAATGACTGTTATATGTGAGTACCGCTTTCTTTGACAGATTCTAGTATGGGTACATATATGTTTTCCCAACCCCAGCACATTAGTTTGCTAATTCCAGATGTATGAAACGCAGGCCTAACTGTATCTAGTATATTGAACGCCAGATAAACTAACTTGGCCTTTTTTAAATAAAAAAAATTCCCTCACTGGAATACTTTCAGTCTTTTGACTGTATGGATTACAGATGGAATGACTGTTATATGTGAGTACCGCTTTCTTTGACAGATTCTAGTATGGGTACATATATGTTTTCCCAATCCCAGCACATTAGTTTGCTAATTCCAGATGTATGAAACGCAGGCCTAACTGTATCTAGTATATTGAACGCCAGATAAACTAACTTGGCCTTTTTTAAATAAAAAAAATTCCCTCACTGGAATACTTTCAGTCTTTTGACTGTATGGATTACAGATGGAATGACTGTTATATGTGAGTACCGCTTTCTTTGACAGATTCTAGTATGGGTACATATATGTTTTCCCAACCCCAGCACATTAGTTTGCTAATTCCAGATGTATGAAACGCAGGCCTAACTGTATCTAGTATATTGAACGCCAGATAAACTAACTTGGCCTTTTTTAAATAAAAAAAAATTCCCTCACTGGAATACTTTATGGCTTTTGACTGTATGGATTACAGATGGAATGACTGTTATATGTGAGTACCGCTTTCTTTGACAGATTCTAGTATGGGTACATATATGTTTTCCCAACCCCAGCACATTAGTTTGCTAATTCCAGATGTATGAAACGCAGGCCTAACTGTATCTAGTATATTGAACGCCAGATAAACTAACTTGGCCTTTTTTAAATAAAAAAAATTCCCTCACTGGAATACTTTCAGTCTTTTGACTGTATGGATTACAGATGGAATGACTGTTATATGTGAGTACCGCTTTCTTTGACAGATTCTAGTATGGGTACATATATGTTTTCCCAACCCCAGCACATTAGTTTGCTAATTCCAGATGTATGAAACGCAGGCCTAACTGTATCTAGTATATTGAACGCCAGATAAACTAACTTGGCCTTTTTTAAATAAAAAAAATTCCCTCACTGGAATACTTTCAGTCTTTTGACTGTATGGATTACAGATGGAATGACTGTTATATGTGAGTACCGCTTTCTTTGACAGATTCTAGTATGGGTACATATATGTTTTCCCAACCCCAGCACATTAGTTTGCTAATTCCAGATGTATGAAACGCAGGCCTAACTGTATCTAGTATATTGAACGCCAGATAAACTAACTTGGCCTTTTTTAAATAAATAAAAATTCCCTCACTGGAATACTTTATGGCTTTTGACTGTATGGATTACAGATGGAATGACTGTTATATGTGAGTACCGCTTTCTTTGACAGATTCTAGTATGGGTACATATATGTTTTCCCAACCCCAGCACATTAGTTTGCTAATTCCAGATGTATGAAACGCAGGCCTAACTGTATCTAGTATATTGAACGCCAGATAAACTAACTTGGCCTTTTTTAAATAAAAAAAATTCCCTCACTGGAATACTTTCAGTCTTTTGACTGTATGGATTACAGATGGAATGACTGTTATATGTGAGTACCGCTTTCTTTGACAGATTCTAGTATGGGTACATATATGTTTTCCCAACCCCAGCACATTAGTTTGCTAATTCCAGATGTATGAAACGCAGGCCTAACTGTATCTAGTATATTGAACGCCAGATAAACTAACTTGGCCTTTTTTAAATAAAAAAAATTCCCTCACTGGAATACTTTCAGTCTTTTGACTGTATGGATTACAGATGGAATGACTGTTATATGTGAGTACCGCTTTCTTTGACAGATTCTAGTATGGGTACATATATGTTTTCCCAACCCCAGCACATTAGTTTGCTAATTCCAGATGTATGAAACGCAGGCCTAACTGTATCTAGTATATTGAACGCCAGATAAACTAACTTGGCCTTTTTTAAATAAAAAAAAATTCCCTCACTGGAATACTTTATGGCTTTTGACTGTATGGATTACAGATGGAATGACTGTTATATGTGAGTACCGCTTTCTTTGACAGATTCTAGTATGGGTACATATATGTTTTCCCAACCCCAGCACATTAGTTTGCTAATTCCAGATGTATGAAACGCAGGCCTAACTGTATCTAGTATATTGAACGCCAGATAAACTAACTTGGCCTTTTTTAAATAAAAAAAATTCCCTCACTGGAATACTTTCAGTCTTTTGACTGTATGGATTACAGATGGAATGACTGTTATATGTGAGTACCGCTTTCTTTGACAGATTCTAGTATGGGTACATATATGTTTTCCCAACCCCAGCACATTAGTTTGCTAATTCCAGATGTATGAAACGCAGGCCTAACTGTATCTAGTATATTGAACGCCAGATAAACTAACTTGGCCTTTTTTAAATAAAATAAAAATTCCCTCACTGGAATACTTTATGGCTTTTCACTGTATGGATTACAGGTGGACTGGTATTAGTAGGGGTGACACAAGCACACCCAAGTCCCTGATGTAGGATTTCTATGGCACAGATCACTATTACAAGTGATTAATGGACGTTGGGAGAGATTGTGCTGCAGCACTAGTCCCAAGATGGCCGCCGCCTATCAGCCCAGTAACATGTGCCACAAAATGGTCTGCACAACCTTTAAAAAAAATAGCCTTGGACTGTGCTGCTAAATCGCTATTGGTCTGAATCCCAGGTGTAGATGTCTGACTTGTTTGGAGCTTTGGAATGCACACTGTGGCAGCTTCTGCTGCAGCACTACAAGTCGCAAAATGGCGGCCGGCGGTCAGCCCAGGTACATGTGGATGGAAAAATCACTCTGGCCACTCTAAAAATAGCCAATCCCTATCAAAAAAGCAGCTCAGCTGCAGTTGTTCAGATGAATCACAGGTGGAGGAGAGAAATTTGCTTCCAGTTATTCAATTATCCCTGCCTATTCTCGCCCTAGCATCAGCTGCGTCTATCCCTGTTCTATTCACATCGGGAGTGAGCACGTCCCGACGTGCGCACAAGCTTATAAAGAGGCTGAGTCACATGCTGCACTTGGCCAATCACAGCCTTGCCAATAGTAGGCATGGCTGCGATGGCATCTTAGGGCAAGTAGTATGATGCATGTTGATTGGCTGCTTTGCAGCCTTTCAAAATGCGCCAAAATACATGCCGAACGACGAACCCGAACCCGAACTTTTACGAAAAAGTTCGGGTTCGGGTCCGTGTCACGAACACCCCAAAATTCGGTACGGACCCGAACTATGCTCGAACTGTTCGCTCAACACTAGTCAAGAATTACTCCTGACCGTTGTGCACGTCTGATCTGGAACTACAGGAAACGTTTGGTTGAAGTTATTGCTGCCAAAGGAGGTTGAACAAGTTATTAAATCCAAGGGTTCACATACTTTTTCCACCTGCACTGTGAATGTTTACATGGTGTGTTCAATAAAAACATGGTAACACTTAATTCTTTGTCTGTTATTAGTTTAAGCAGACTGTGATTGTCTATTGTTGTGACTTAGATGAAGATCAGATCACATTTTATGACCAATTTGTGCAGAAATCCATATTATTCCAAAGGGTTCACATACTTTTTCTTGCAACTGTAAATCTAATTTAGCCTGTATTTTAGAAAAGTTTCTGCCGGGATTCTAACTCACGACCTTCTGTATTAGAGGCAAGGCACTTAACCACTCAGCATAGCCAGTTACAAAAAAAAAAAAGTATATATATGAGACTTCTACTGTACTGCACTTCTACTGAGACCTATACAGTAGAAGTCTCATATTATTATTATTATTTTGTGACTGGCTATGCAGCTATATAGTGTAGTGGTTTTAGTTCTGGGCTGTGATGCAGAAGCTGTGAGTACAAATTCTGTCAAACTTTTTCAGAAATAGAGGCAAAACTTAATTTAAATATATATACATATATATATATACAGTGGGGGAAATAATTATTTGACCCCTCACTGATTTTGTAAGTTTGTCCAATGACAAAGAAATGAAAAGTCTCAGAACAGTATCATTTCAATGGTAGGTTTATTGTAACAGTGGCAGATAGCACATCAAAAGGAAAATCGAAAAAATAACTTTAAATAAAAGATAGCAACTGATTTGCATTTCATTGAGTGAAATAAGTATTTGAACCCCTACCAACCATTAAGAGTTCTGGCTCCCACAGAGTGGTTAGACACTTCTACTCAATTAGTCACCCTCATTAAGGACACCTGTCTTAACTAGTCACCTGTATAAAAGACACCTGTCCACAGAATCAATCAATCAAGCAGACTCCAAACTCTCCAACATGGGAAAGACCAAAGAGCTGTCCAAGGATGTCAGAGACAAAATTGTAGACCTGCACAAGGCTGGAATGGGCTACAAAACCATTAGCAAGAAGCTGGGAGAGAAGGTGACAACTGTTGGTGCGATTGTTCGAAAATGGAAGGAGCACAAAATGACCATCAATCGACCTCGCTCTGGGGCTCCACGCAAGATCTCACCTCGTGGGGTGTCAATGGTTCTGAGAAAGGTGAAAAAGCATCCTAGAACTACACGGGAGGAGTTAGTTAATGACCTCAAATTAGCAGGGACCACAGTCACCAAGAAAACCATTGGAAACACATTACACCGCAATGGATTAAAATCCTGCAGGGCTCGCAAGGTCCCCCTGCTCAGGAAGGCACATGTGCAGGCCCGTCTGAAGTTTGCCAATGAACACCTGAATGATTCAGAGAGTGACTGGGAGAAGGTGCTGTGGTCTGATGAGACCAAAATAGAGCTCTTTGGCATTAACTCAACTCGCTGTGTTTGGAGGAAGAAAAATGCTGCCTATGACCCCCAAAACACCGTCCCCACCGTCAAGCATGGGGGTGGAAACATTTTGCTTTGGGGGTGTTTTTCTGCTAAGGGCACAGGACAACTTATTCGCATAAACGGGAAAATGGACGGAGCCATGTATCGTGAAATCCTGAGCGACAACCTCCTTCCCTCTGCCAGGAAACTGAAAATGGGTCGTGGATGGGTGTTCCAGCACGACAATGACCCAAAACATACAGCAAAGGCAACAAAGGAGTGGCTCAAGAAGAAGCACATTAAGGTCATGGAGTGGCCTAGTCAGTCTCCGGACCTTAATCCAATCGAAAACCTATGGAGGGAGCTCAAGCTCAGAGTTGCACAGAGACAGCCTCGAAACCTTAGGGATTTAGAGATGATCTGCAAAGAGGAGTGGACCAACATTCCTCCTAAAATGTGCGCAAACTTGGTCATCAATTACAAGAAACGTTTGACCTCTGTGCTTGCAAACAAGGGTTTTTCCATCAAGTATTAAGTCTTTTTTTGTTAGAGGGTTCAAATACTTATTTCACTCAATGAAATGCAAATCAGTTGCTATCTTTTATTTAAAGTTATTTTTTCGATTTTCCTTTTGATGTGCTATCTGCCACTGTTACAATAAACCTACCATTGAAATGATACTGTTCTGAGACTTTTCATTTCTTTGTCATTGGACAAACTTACAAAATCAGTGAGGGGTCAAATAATTATTTCCCCCACTGTATATATATATATTTATATATAAGTTTATTTTTTAATAATAAATCTTTTTATTTAAAGTTTTGTCAGGATGAACAGAGGGTACATCTGCAAACATTTAATTCCTTAGAAAATCCGATTTTACAATGAGGTAGAGACAGATAGCTCAATATATACAATCACTTTAACAGACTGCATTTCGCACACGGATGTAAGAGTCCATTCCTGGGGACTGCAATAAAAGACTAAATAAAGGTCCATTTCTCATACCCAAAATCAGCAAATGCATGACAATGTGATAGGGAAGACTGATAACCCTTGGGTTGACACTTGGCAAGCAAGACCATCCAGTCTCAATCCCACTAGGGTAAGGCGGCGTGGACAGGAAGTGAGTGGCATACATGTAAATTTTCCAATTTCAATTTTGGGCCCTCTGAGGTTTCAGATATTGTTTCTAGGGTAACCACAGTTTGAGAAAGAGGTCATGTTTCCTAGCTGCCCAACCAACCAACTCCTCCAGCCTATAAATTTGGTTAACTTTGTCAAGCCATTGCTCTTTAGAAGGGATAACTGTACTGAGCCAGTTTAGAGGGATAAGCAAACGAGCGGCTTGCACAAGAAGAGTGGGCAAAAATTGGACTTGGCCGGGAACCTCGTCTCATTGGGTAGCCACAGCAAGACCGATTCTGGGGTCAACTTGATATGTGTCGCGCACAATTGATTGACCTCGCCTTCCACCATTTTCCAAAACCCCTGAATGATAGGGCACTGCCAGAAGTTATGCAGGAGGGAGCCAGATCCTTGCCCGCATCTCCAACAACTGTCGCTTTGAGCTAGGCCAGATATAAATATTTTTTTCGGGTAGTTATACCACCTGGTTAACACCTTGAAGGAGTGTTCCTGTATGCGCACACATTTGGAGAACCCATGTGATTTGAGCCTTATTGTGACCAATTCTGCATCTGTAAAGGACCTTTTTAGCTCTTTCTCCCAATAAACGCAGGTCGTTTCAGTAGAGTTTCCGATAACAGAAAATGATATAGGAAGGAGATCCACCTAGGGCACTTAGCTTGTGGATTTATGGCATTCTCCAACCATGTGGGGTCTTTGGGCGCATTGCTCTGGGGCATGATCCTCTTCAGGGAGAACGTTAATTCATGAACATCCAGGAAATTTCCTAAAGGTAATGCCACAGAGCAATAGCTCTGCTGCCTCTATACCGCCATGATCAACTTAACCCGCACCTACTGTGTCCTTCTCCCATACCATGTAGATTGTAAGCCCTCACGGGCAGGGCCCTCTCTCCTTCTGTACTAGACTATAACTCGTCTTGTTCCTGCTTAGTGCACTTGTCTGTATTATGCATGTGCACCCCTTATCACATGTACAGCGCTATGGAATGAATGGCGCTTTAATAATTAATAATAATAATAGTCCAAGATATTGCCCTTCGAACCCACTTCCAAGAAGAGGTCTTTAAGGGATTTCCCCCTAAATCTGGACCAGAAGCCAGGAACACTAACCCTAGATGGTAAAACATAATAAGGGATCAGGTGAGCTGGTAAGTAGATAGGGAGGTCTGACAGGATCCGGGTCCCTCCCTGTAAGGAACACATTACTGAATATATGCCTTTCGTAAGGCCAGTAAATGCTGAGTGTGACGTTGATATTCCCCACAGTCCCGCCCACTGCTGGTCATTCAACAAGACCCTTTCAATTTCATAACCCAACGGTGGATGGCCCTCCATACACAGTGAGATCCATCTCTTCAGTTGAATCGCCTTGTAATACATCTGGGCATCTGGCATCCCAAAGCCTCCAAGAGAGCGAGGGAGGGTCAGATGTGCATTGGATATTCAAGGTCTCTTTGCTCGCCATAGGAAAAAAGAGAAGATGGATCTCACCATATGGAAGAACTTTTGAGCTAGGAAAATAGGAACCATTTGCATGAGGTACAGAAGTTTGGGCATCACATAAGTGTTCAGCAGGTTCTTCCTACCCATCCAGGAGACATAGGGGATGGAGAGAGAGGACAGCATCCTCTTGATGTCGCCAATCAAAGGGGTATAGTTTGTTCCCTGGTCAAGTATATGCCTAGGTATTTCAGTTTACTGACTAAGTCTGGGGGTGCAGATATATTGAAGGGCTCTGACTTAGAGTAGTTAACCTTAAAATTAGAAACAGACCCAAATTTTCTGAATAACTATAGTATGTGAGGCAATGCTGTGTCCGGATTGGTGATCAGGATCAGCAGGTCATCCGCAAATGCTGCATTTTGATGACATACTCCTCCCACTTGTAAACCTTGGATTTGCTTGTGCTCTCTTATGGTTTGGAGTAACGTTTCCATAACAAGTAAAAACAAGGTTGGGGACAGGGGGCACCCTTGCCTAGTCCCGTTCGAAATCTCAAAGGGAGCAGACAGTGTACCATTAACCCTAATCCTAGCACTGGGGTGTTTGTAAAGGGACATGATTGCTCGCGTAAATTGACTCGGTATACCAAACTGGCTTAAGACAGACTGGAGATAGGCCCAGAACACTATGTCGAAGGCCTTCTCAGCATCAGTGCTGAGTAAGACCAGGGGAACCTTTTTTGACATTGCGTGCTTTATGGCATGTACAGTATAAGCCGCACAGAGTTGTGATTACCTTTTCTCCCCTTAACAAACCCAGTTTGTTCAGGGTGAACCAGGCCAGGGACTAGAGGGCTAAGTCTACTTGCTAATACCTTTGCCCAGATCTTAACGTCCACGTTTATCAAGGTTATAGGATGGTATGAGGCACATAAGCTGGGGTCTTTCCCATCTTTTGGTAAGATGGTAATCGTAGCATTGAGAGCCTGTTTAGGGAGCGTATTGCCTAAGAGGAGTGCGTTACACCAGGCTGTCAATGTAGGGATCATGATTGGGGATAATTTTTTGTAGTACCCTATAGGGAGGCCATCCGGGCCTGGGGCCTTCCCCAGAGGCATAGACTTCACGGTTTCCGAAATTTCTTCCTCCAAGATTGGGGACACTAATTGAGCTCTAGCTTCCTCGGAGAGAATAGGTTGCTTGAGTTTGGACAGAAATCTGCCTATTGCGGCCGACTTAGGTGAATCTCCCTCAGCTACTGTATTATCGGGTAAATTATACAGTTGGCTGTAAAAGGACACAAACTCACGTGCAATTTCTTTAGTTTCCGCAGTCTTTTGACCCGAGCTAGTTGTAATGGAGTGAATATACCCCAAATCTCTATGTTTTTTAATAAGGTGAGACATCATTTTGTTGCCCCTATCCCCATAAGCGTAAAACTTGTATTTGGCGTATTGGTATTATTTGGCATATTGGACATTCAAATGATCTTTCAGTTGTTGGCGCAGGGACATCAGATCTGTAAGTGCCTGTTTATTCTGGGACCTTTTTTGGATCTTTTCAATATTGGAAATTTTCACTAAGAGTGAGTCTAGTATTTTTTGGCGCTCCCTTTTGAGTCTAGCTCCAAGGCTAATAAGTTTACCTCGTATGAAGGCCTTATGGGCCTCCCAAGTGTTTGAGACCGATGTATCCCCTGGGGGGTTCTCTAAGAAGTAATTGGTTAATTTTTGGGAAATAGCTGAAACATCTGACGGTCTATCTAGCAATGTTTCATTCAGTCTCCAGACCCACTCCCGTTCAGGTAACTCTGAAGAAGATTGTAGCAGAAATTGGTGCATGATCCGACACTGTTATTGCACCTATATCTACACTCTTAAGTGCACATGCTATGTTGGTCGGTATTAGTATGTAATCTAATCTCTGGAACGAGGAGTGGGCTAGAGACTGGAATGAGTAGTCTTTTGAGGATGGATTGTGGAGTCTCCAAGAGTGTATCAAGCGCATGTCACTAAGAGACTTATGAATGTTGCTCAGGGATTTCTGAGAATGAACTGAGCTACCCGTGGACGAATCCAAGAGAGGATTGAGGGCAATGTTCCGGTGGCCTCCCAACAGGATGACACCTTCTGCTAGTTGTTTAAGCTTGTTAAGGGTTTTTGTAATCCACTTAGTTTGACCTTTATCAGGGGCATAGAGGCAGGCTAGGGTGAGTTTAAGGTTTCCCAGCGTACCCTTAACAAATAGGTATCACACTTCCGCATCAGGTATAGCAATTGTAGGCGTGAATGGGATGTTTTTGCCTATACCAATACTTACTACCCTGGAGGAGGATATATAAGTAGAGATGTCGCGAACATAAAATTTTCCGTTCGCGAACGGTGAACGCGAATTTCCGCAAATGTTCGCGAACCGGGCGAACCGCCATAGACTTCAATAGGCAGGCGAATTTTAAAACCCACAGGGACTCTTTCTGGTCACAATAGTGAAGGAAAAGTTGTTTCAAGGAGACTAACACCTGGACTGTGGCATGCCGGAGGGGGATCCATGGCAAAACTCCCATGGAAAATTACGTAGTTGATGCAGAGTCGGGTTTTAATCCATAAAGGGCATAAATCACCTAACATTCCTAAATTGTTTGGAATAACGTGCTTTAAAACATCAGGTATGATGTTGTATCGATCAGGTAGTGTAAGTGTTACGCCCGCTTCACAGTGACAGACCAAACTCTGACAGACCAAACTCCCCGTTTAACGCAGAGGTCCTATTGCTCACAGAACATGACAGAAGAGATGCCGGCTGCGCGAACAAGTGGATTAAGGTGAGTTAAATTTTTATTTTTATTTTTTTAACCCCTCCAGCCCTATTTTACTATGCATTCTGTATTCAGAATGCTATTATTTTATCTTATAACCATGTTATAAGGGGAAATAATACAATCTACACTACAACTAACCCAAACCTGAACTTCTGTGAAGAAGTTCGGGTCTGGGTACCACAGTCAGTTTTTTATCACGCGCGTGCAAAACGCATTGCACCCTGAACATCGGAACGCAATTGCAGTCAAAACTGACTGCAATTGGGTACCTACTCGCGCGGGTTTGCCGCAATGCACCGGGACGCATCCGGACCTAATCCGGACACGCCCGTGTGAAAGAGGCCTTAGGATGCATAAAAATGGACCCTGATTAAAATATATATTTTTTTGTGGGAATATTTTGCCATTGATCCCCCTCTGATATGTCACTGTCCATGTTGTGCGACTATTTGTGCACTTCTAGTAAGTATTTGGTGGCTGCAAATATGACTTGAAGGTTTTTCAGGTTCGCCTTCCATTAAGGGTACTTTCACACTAGCTTTTTCTTTTCCGGCACTGAGTTCAGTCCCAGGGGCTCAATACCGGAAAAGAACTGATCAGTTTCATCCCCATGCATTCTAAATGGAGAGATATCCGTTCTGGATGCATCTGGATGCATCAGTTGCCGGAATGCCGGATTTGGCATTAATTTACATTGAAAAGTATTAGTGCCAGATATGGCATTAAAAATACTGCAATGCTGGTATGAAAAAAAATATATAACAAATTTGTTTCCCTGGATGACATACGGAGAGACGGATCCGTTCTTGCAATGAATTTGTAAGACGAATCCGCATCTGGATCCCTCTACAAATGCTTTCCGATTGTCTGCAGATTACCGGATCCGGTAGGCAGTTCCAGTGACAGAACTGCTTACCGGATCACTCTGCCGCAAGTGTGAAAGTAGCCTAAAGTGAATGGGGCTCGTCGCGAACGCGCGGTTCGCCAACATTTGATCGCGAACCCACATTCGCGAAATGTCCCTGCCGATGTTCGTCAATGACTATACAACAGTATTTTTTTGTGTCTGTGCAGACAATTAGATCATATTTGCTATTACATTGTCTCTATGTGTATTTTGTGTTGTCAGTTGCATAGATTGCTAATGCTTTGCAACTTTGTGTGATATTTTGCAAACTATAGACACATTAGACAGTGGGTGCCCTGTATGTAAAAAGTAACTAATAGAAAAGCAGAATCATTACATACACTGCAACCTCTAATCTTCATTTTTCATTTTGAAAACCATATCGCATATCTCCATAGATTTCTTGAGACAAAGACATTCTGCCTTCACCTGTGGAAGGTGCAGAGCACATCAATTATTAACAGCTCACAGGCCAAGTGTAAAGAAGCGCTTCACTGGACCTGTCAGAACAGACACTTGCTGCTTATTCTCTACAGGGAACCACTAAGGCTCACCTCCATAAAGAAAAATAAATCTATCCGAGGCAATGTTCCCAATAAGTGACAAACAAACCTATTTGTAGAAAATAAAACAGACACAACATTATACATTTAAAATGCATTATATTGAATTTGGTTCCTTATCATGTTTTATAGCAGCATGGAAATGTACTGTATGAAAAAGAATGGAGAAGCATATGATATTAATACCAAATCAAAGATCCCTACATCTCAGAGGTTGTATAGAGCTATGATGCAGTAGTGCGCATGAGCGTAACTAGAGTGTTAAAGGCCTCAGTGCAAACTTTTCATCAAGGCTAGGGATGAGCGAACCCGAACTATAAAACATTTTCGTAAAAGTCCGGGTTCGGGTTCGGTGTTTGTCGCTTTCTTGGCGATTTTTGAAAGGCTGCAAAGCAGCCAATCAACAAGCGTCATACTACTTGCCCCAAGAGGCCATCACAGCCTTGCCTACTATTGGCATGGCTGTGATTGGCCAGTGCAGCATGTGACCCAGCCTCTATATAAGCTTGGGTCACGTAGCGCTGCACGTCACTCTGCTGATACAAGCGTAGGGAGAGGTTGCCGCTGCGACGTTAGGGCGAGATTAGGCAGATTAACTCCTCCAAAAGACTTCATTCAGTGATCGATCTCCAGCTGTGGATCATTGAAGTGCTGATATTGAATTGCTCACTTTTTTTAGTCTGCCCAGAGCGTTTTTATATCACTTTTTTCTGGGGTGATCGGCGGCCATTTTGTGGCTTGTGGTGCGCCAGCACAAGCTACCACCAAGTGCATTTAACCATCAATAGTGTGGTTATTTTTTGCTATATCCTACATCAGGGTCAAGCTTTCATCAAGTGCATTTAACCATCAATAGTGTGGTTATTTTTTGGCCATATACTACATCAGGTGCAGGCTGAGCCTGTGTCACCCAAGTGCATTTGACCATCAATAGTGTGGTTATTTTTTGGCCATATACTACATCAGGGGCAAGTTGAGCCTGTCACCCAGCGCCTAAAAAATAGGCCTGACATTTCTATTCCTCCAAATCAGTACTGTTTTAGCTGGTCAAATTATTTTTAGTGACCGTAAAAGCACAGTTTTTGTTCTGGGTTGAAAAACTATTCCCAAATTTGCCATTTTCAAAATTAGTAGTTTCTGCTATATCAGGCCTACTTTAAATCTATCCCAAAAAGGGTATATTAGATTCAAGGTGCTGATAGTGTCATTCTGAAAAACTTAACACACACGCTACAGTGCAGATACAAGTCTAATTCTGTGATTAAATGTATACCTGTCACACAGCGCCTAAAAAATAGGCCTCACATTTCTATTCCTCCAAATCAGTACTGTTTTAGCTGGTCAAGTTATTTTTAGTGACCGTAAAAGCACAGTTTTTGTTCTGGGTTGAAAAACAATTCCCAAATTTGCCATTCTCAAAATTAGTAGTTTTTGCTATATCAGGCCTACTTTAAATCTATCCCAAAAAGGGTATATTAGATTCAAGGTGCTGATAGTGTCATTCTGAAAAACTTAACACACACGCTACAGTGCAGATACAAGCCTAATTCTGTGATTAAACGTATACCTGTCACACAGCGCCTAAAAAATAGGCCTGACATTTATATTCCTCCAAATCAGTACTGTTTTAGCTGGTCAAGTTATTTTTAGTGACCGTAAAAGCACAGTTTTTGTTCCAAGTTGAAAAACAATTCCCAAATTTGCCATTCTCAAAATTAGTAGTTTCTGCTATATCAGGCCTACTTTAAATCTATCCCAAAAAGGGTATATTAGATTCAAGGTGCTGATAGTGTCATTCTGAAAAACTTAACACACACGCTACAGTGCAGATACAAGTCTAATTCTGTGATTAAACGTATACCTGTCACACAGCGCCTAAAAAATAGGCCTGACATTTATATTCCTCCAAATCAGTACTGTTTTAGCTGGTCAAATTATTTTTAGTGACCGTAAAAGCACAGTTTTTGTTCTGGGTTGAAAAACTATTCCCAAATTTGCCATTCTCAAAATTAGTAGTTTCTGCTATATCAGGCCTACTTTAAATCTATCCTAAAAAGGGTATATTAGATTCAAGGTGCTGATAGTGTCATTCTGAAAAAATTAACACACACGCTACAGTGCAGATACAAGTCTAACTCTGTGATTAAACGTATACCTGTCACACAGCGCCTAAAAAATAGGCCTCACATTTATATTCAGCTAAATCTGTCATTACTGGTGTGCCTGTATTAGTGTAATACGGTACCTAAATAGATAGCCAGACAGTGTTAGGTGTCTGTAAAAAAAGGCCTGAATTTTAATTCAATACATTGGCCCGAATAATATTTTTCTTATTGTGGTGAACGGTAACAATGAGGAAAACATCTAGTAAGGGACGCGGACATGGTCGTGGTGGTGTTAGTGGACCCTCTGGTGCTGGGAGAGGACGTGGCCATTCTGCCACAGCCACACGTCCTAGTGTACCAACTACCTCAGGTCCCAGTAGCCGCCAGAATTTACAGCCATATTTGGTGGGGCCCAATGCCGTTCTAAGGATGGTAAGGCCTGAGCAGGTACAGGCATTAGTCAATTGGGTGGCCGACAGTGCATCCAGCACGTTCACATTATCTCCCACCCAGTCTTCTGCAGAAAGCGCACAGATGGCGCATGAAAACCAAGTCCATCAGTCTGTCACATCACCCCCATGCATATCAGGGAAACTGTCTGAGCCTCAAGTTATGCAGCAGTCTCTTATGCTGTTTGAAGACTCTGCTGCCAGGGTTTCCCAAGGGCATCCACCTAGCCCTTCCCCAGGGGTGGAAGAGATAGAATGTACTAACGCACAACCACTTATGTTTCCTGATGATGAGGACATGGGAATACCACCTCAGCACGTCTCTGATGATGACGAAACACAGGTGCCAACTGCTGCGTCTTTATGCAGTGTGCAGACTGAACAGGAGGTCAGGGATCAAGACTGGCTTGTGGAATGAAGGTCGTGCCACTGACTTTCACAGTTCGGAGGAAGAGGCAGTGGTGAGACCGAGCCAACAGCGTAGCAAAAGACAAAGAGGGAGCAGTGGGCAAAATCAGAACACCCGCCGTGAAGAGACTCCGTCTGCTACTGACCGCCGAAATCTGGGACCGAGCACCCCAAAGGCAGCTTCAAGAAGTTCCCTGGCATGGCACTTCTTCAAACAATGTGCTGACGACAAGACCAGAGTGGTTTGCACGCTGTGCCATCAGAGCCTGAAGCGAGGCATTAACGTTCTGAACCTTAGCACAACCTGCATGACCAGGCACCTGCATGCAAAGCATGAACTGCAGTGGAGTAAACACTCAGGCTCCCCCTGCTACCTCTTCTGCTGCTGCCGCCTCGGCCTCTTCCTCCGCCTCTGGAGGAACGTTGGCACCTGCCGCCCAGCAAACATGGGATGTACCACCAACACCACCACCTGCGTCACCAAGCATCTCAACCATGTCACACGGCAGCGTTCAGCTCTCCATCTCACAAACATTTGAGAGAAAGCGTAAATTCCCACCTAGCCACCCTCGATCCCTGGCCCTGAATGCCAGCATTTCTAAACTACTGGCCTATGAAATGCTGTCATTTAGGCTGGTGGACACACACAGCTTCAAACAGCTCATGTCGCTTGCTGTCCCACAGTATGTTGTTCCCAGCCGTCACTACTTCTCCAAGAGAGCCGTGCCTTCCCTGCACAACCAAGTGTCCGATAAAATCAAGTGTGCACTGCGCAACGCCATCTGTGGCAAGGTCCACCTAACCACAGATACGTGGACCAGTAAGCACAGCCAGGGACGCTATATCTCCCTAACTGCACACTGGGTAAATGTAGTGGAGGCTGGGCCCCAGGCGGAGAGCTGTTTGGCGCACGTCCTTCCGCCGCCAAGGATCGCAGGGCAACATTCTTTGCCTCCTGTCTCCTCCTCCTCCTACTCAGCTTCCACCTGCTCATCCAGTCAGCCACACACCTTCACCACCAACTTCAGCACAGCCCGGGGTAAACGTCAGCAGGCCGTTCTGAAACTCATATGTTTGGGGGACAGGCCCCACACCGCACAGGAGTTGTGGCGGGGTATAGAACAACAGACCGACGAGTGGTTGCTGCCGGTGAGCCTCAAGCCCGGCCTGGTGGTGTGCGATAATGGGCGAAATCTCGTTGCAGCTCTGGGACTAGCCAGTTTGACGCACATCCCTTGCCTGGCGCATGTGCTGAATTTGGTGGTGCAGAAGTTCATTCGCAACTACCCCAACATGTCAGAGCTGCTGCATAAAGTGCGGGCCGTCTGTTCACGCTTCCGGCGTTCACACCCTGCTGCTGCACGCCTGTCTGCGCTACAGCGTAACTTCGGCCTTCCCGCTCACCGCCTCATATGCGATGTGCCCACCAGGTGGAACTCCACCTTGCACATGCTAGACAGACTGTGCGAGCAGCAGCAGGCCATAGTGAAGTTTCAGCTGCAGCACGCACGGGTCAGTCGCACTGCGGAACAGCACCACTTCACCACCAATCACTGGGCCTCCATGCGAGACCTGTGTGCCCTGTTGTGCTGTTTCGAGTACTCCACCAACATGGCCAGTGGCGATGACGCCGTTATCAGCGTTACAATACCACTTCTATGTCTCCTTGAGAAAACACTTAGGGCGATGATGGAAGAGGAGGTGGCCCAGGAGGAAGAGGAGGAAGAGGGGTCATTTTTAGCACTTTCAGGCCAGTCTCTTCGAAGTGACTCAGAGGGAGGTTTTTTGCAACACCAGAGGCCAGGTACAAATGTGGCCAGACAGGGCCCACTACTGGAGGACGAGGAGGACGAGGATGAGGAGGAGGTGGAGGAGGATGAGGATGAAGCATGTTCACAGCGGGGTGGCACCCAAAGCAGCTCGGGCCCATCACTGGTGCGTGGCTGGGGGGAAACACAGGACGATGACGATACGCCTCCCACAGAGGACAGCTTGTCCTTACCTCTGGGCAGCCTGGCACACATGAGCGACTACATGCTGCAGTGCCTGCGCAATGACAGCAGAGTTGCCCACATTTTAACGTGTGCGGACTACTGGGTTGCCACCCTGCTGGATCCCCGGTACAAAGACAATGTGCCCACCTTACTTCCTACACTGGAGCGTGATAGGAAGATGCGTGAGTACAAGCGCACGTTGGTAGACGCGCTACTGAGAGCATTCCCAAATGTCACAGGGGAACCAGTGAAAGCCCAAGGCGAAGGCAGAGGAGGAGCAAGAGGTCGCCAACGCAGCTGTATCACGGCCAGCTCCTCTGAGGGCAGGGTTAGCATGGCAGAGATGTGGAAAAGTTTTGTCACCACGCCACAGCTAACTGCACCACCACCTGATACGGAACGTGTTAGCAGGAGGCAACATTTCACTAACATGGTGGAACAGTACCTGTGCACACCCCTCCACGTACTGACTGATGGTTCGGCCCCATTCAACTTCTGGGTCTCCAAATAGTCCACGTGGCCAGAGCTAGCCTTTTATGCCTTGGAGGTGCTGGCCTGCCCGTCGCCCAGCGTTTTGTCTGAACGTGTATTCAGCACGGCAGCGGGCGTCATTACAGACAAACGCAGCCGCCTGTCTACAGCCAATGTGGACAAGCTGACGTTCATAAAAATGAACCAGGCATGGATCCCACAGGACCTGTCCATCCCTTGTGCAGATTAGATATTAACTACCTCCCCTTAACAATATATTATTGTACTCCAGGGCACTTCCTCATTCAATCCTATTTTTATTTTCATTTTACCATTATATTGCGGGGCAACCCAAAGTTGAATGAACCTCTCCTCTGTCTGGGTGCCGGGGCCTAAATGTGTGACAGTGGCCTGTTCCTGTGGTGGGTGACGTGAAGCCTGATTCTCTGCTATGACATGAAGACTGATTCTGTGCTGACATGAAGCCAGATTCTCTGTTACGCGACCTCTCTCCTCTGCCTGGGTGCCTGGGCCTAAATATGTGACAGTGGCCTGTTCCAGTGGTGGGTGACGTGAAGCCTGATTCTCTGCTATGACATGAAGACTGATTCTGTGCTGACATGAAGCCAGATTCTCTGTTACGGGACCTCTCTCCTCTGCCTGGGTGCCTGGGCCTAAATATGTGACAGTGGCCTGTTCCAGTGGTGGGTGACGTGAAGCCTGATTCTCTGCTATGACATGCAGACTGATTCTCTGCTGACATGAAGCCAGATTCTCTGTTACGGGACCTCTCTCCTCTGCCTGGGTGCCTGGGCCTAAATATCTGACAATGGACTGTTCCAGTGTTGGGTGACGTAAAGCCTGATTCTCTGCTATGACATGCAGACTGAGTTTATGCTGACATGAAGCCAGATTCTCTGTTACGGGACCTCTCTCCTTTGCCTGGGTGCCGGGGCCTAAATATATGACAATGGACTGTTACAGTGGTGGGTGACGTGAAGCCAGATTCCCTGCTATGGCATGAAGTCTGATTCTCTGCTGACGTGAAGCCAGATTCTCTGCTATGGGACCTCTCTCCAATTGATATTGGTTTATTTTTATATATTTTATTTTTATTTTAATTCATTTCCCTATCCACATTTGTTTGCAGGGGATTTACCTACATTTTGCAGCCCTCTAGCTCTTTCCTGGGCTGTTTTACAGCCTTTTTAGTGCCGAAAAGTTCGGGTCCCCATTAACTTCAATGGGGTTCGGGTTCGGGTTCGGGACGAAGTTCGGGTCGGGTTCGGATCCCGAACCCGAACATTTCCGGGAAGTTCGGCCGAACTTCTCGAACCCGAACATCCAGGTGTTCGCTCAACTCTAAACGCGACCCGTCACCTGACTACACGTGATCATTGACGTAGATCGCAAGGCGTGAACAGGTAACCGGCCTACTCCATTGGTGCACGTGACGCGCCAGAGATGGCACACGCATCACCAAGTCACAGGGTCACATGACAACATCACGTGAGCCGTAACCTGGCGACTAGATGGCGTCCCAGATCTAGCGAACCACAACCACCAAAGGTGAAAGGGCACCGCCGTTTATGTAGGAAGAAATAAAGTGATGCGTTCTTAAATTTCTTCCTACATAAACGGCTTGATATCCTTTCATCAGTGGATTCACTACTTGGTATTTTTATACCAGACAATCTTCTCATGCCCCATAGGTGAATTCTATATCCCCCTCCATGTCTGCCTACGGCGGTGCCCTTTCACCTTTGGTGATTGTGGTTCGCTAGATCTGAAATGCCATCTAGTCGCCTGGTTATGGCTCACGTGATGTTGTGATGTGACCCTGTGACTTGTTGACACGGGTGCCGTCTCTGGCGCGTCACGTGCACCAATGGTGTAGGCCGGTTACCTGTTCTCACCTTGCGATCTACGTCACTGATCACGTGTGGTCAGGTGACGGGTCGTGTGATCTAGCGTGCACTGGTGCCCTGGTTATCGGACATGCGCACTGGCCGACATGGGACGCTGGGGCTGGTGCCATCCGATTACACTGCTGTGTAAGTAGTTGTTTCTATAGTCTATGTGGCCGATTGGCTACTCACTAATAATTGATTTCACACACAGGTGATCACCCTGATCAATTTATGCACTAAAGCACTTTATTTGAGTACACAATGAAATATGTGATTTTTAACTATTTGTAATTCAAGCCTTACAAGTTGTATAAGGGATTTTAGATCACTGGTCTGATTATGTATTTTATATTATATGTTTTTTCTACTTGATTGTATAATTATCACTAATTGGCTCACAAGGTATTGTGGGTATAAATGTGGATGTTTTGGCACCATTTTTGTATGCTTGATAAAGACTGCAATGAGCAGTTGAAACGTTGCAGAGGGACAATAAAGCGGGTCTTTTCACCTTCAATTCACTGGAGTGCTGCCTCTTCTTTAGAGAATTTTATATATATATATATATATATATATATATACACTCACCTAAAGAATTATTAGGAACACCTGTTCTATTTCTCGTTAATGCAATTATCTAGTCAACCAATCACATGGCAGTTGCTTCAATGCATTTAGGGGTGTGGTCCTGGTCTAGACAATCTCCTGAACTCCAAACTGAATGTCAGAATGGGAAAGAAAGGTGATTTAAGCAATTTTGAGCGTGGCATGGTTGTTGGTGCCAGACGGGCCAGTCTGAGTATTTCACAATCTGCTCAGTTACTGGGATTTTCACGCACAACCATTTCTAGGGTTTACAAAGAATGGTGTGAAAAGGGAAAAACATCCAGTATGCGGCAGTCCTGTGGGCAAAAATACCTTCTGGATGCTAGAGGTCAGAGGAGAATGGGCCGACTGATTCAAGCTGATAGAAGAGCAACGTTGACTGAAATAACCATTCGTTACAACCGAGGTATGCAGCAAAGCATTTGTGAAGCCACAACACGCACAACCTTGAGGCGGATGGGCTACAACAGCAGAAGACCCCACCGGGTACCACTAATCTCCACTACAAATAGGAAAAAGAGGCTACAATTTGCACGAGCTCACCAAAATTGGACTGTTGAAGACTGGAAAAATGTTGCCTGGTCTGATGAGTCTCGAATGGTAGAGTCCGAATTTGGCGTAAACAGAATGAGAACATGTATCCATCCTCTGATGGCTACTTCCAGAAGGATAATGCACCATGTCACAAAGCTTGAATCATTTCAAATTGGTTTCTTGAACATGACAATGAGTTCACTGTACTAAAATGGCCCCCACAGTCACCAGATCTCAACCGAATAGAGCATCTTTGGGATGTGGTGGAACGGGAGCTTCGTGCCCTGGATGTGCATCCCTCAAATCTCCATCAACTGCAAGATGCTATCCTATCAATATGGGCCAACATTTCTAAAGAATGCTATCAGCACCTTGTTGAATCAATGCCACGTAGAATTAAGGCAGTTCTGAAGGCAAAAGGGGGTCCAACACCGTATTAGTATGGTGTTCCTAATAATTCTTTAGGTGAGTGTATATATATATATATATATTGTGGGGGGTTAATCTCGGGATCACCTTTGCTGGGGTCAAAGGACACTTGTATATCTCATACAATTCCGACCAGCCACAAAGGTATAGGTTTTCAACTGGCCTGGAGCCAGGTTTATTGAGCAGGTTGCATAAATAAAATAGAACAACAAAAGAAAAATCTTGCCAGTCCGGCACTTACTAAACATCAAAGGTTCCTATCTATCCGCTGGAGGGCTTCTCCTGGCCAGCTCACAAAACAAGGCTTTAGCAACCTAGTACTCACGGTTTGCTCACTCACACTGACATGCTTTCCGTGTCCCCAGGCAGAGAGAGAGTGACTGACCTCCTGGCTCTGTTATATCCCCACCCTCAGTGCTGCTTCATTAATTACCTCACAGGTAAGAGTCTTTCACCTGCTACTTCACATAGGAGAGGAATATTGGGGAAATATACAGTACCTCCCTTCCACTACCAATCCAGCATTGGTGTCACAATATATGTAGTTAAGGCTGCCGTGCAGCCTGTATTTGTGGGAGGGGCAGAGGCCACGCCCCTTGGCTATATTAACCCCCACGCAGGTCAGGGGACGGGACGTGCGGCCAGGTACCTGGTACTTCCGGTTCACGTCTGGTTCCTGCACGTCCCGCTCTTTTTCGTCTCGGTTGGGGTGAGTATTGGTCGGCGTCGGCTCGGCTCGTGCTTCGGTCAGGTAAGCAGGGGGTATCCAATGCCGGTGCGGCAGCGTGGTTACTGCACGGCGGGTCGGGTCCGCATCCCGGGGGGG